>NW_015505287.1:1296496-1299803 GCF_001515645.1 Sinocyclocheilus grahami | reverse complement strand
TGTCGTAAATGAACAGTTGATGAATCACACTTTTCTGAGAATAGATTATTGAAGTGGAGATCGCTAAACTGCAAGCTAACCAGTGTTTTCAGAAAGCAAGCGCGTTTATCTACAGTGGAGAGAGCGCGCGTGCACATGGTTGCCAGGTTGACAAAGATAAGTAGCACACTTAGCAGATATTTCCATATTGTGCAAGTGTGAAGCTCTGTTTTGGGGATTACATCTCTTTATATCAGGCAACCCAGTTGTGTTCCTCTGCGGCCAGATTATTAACAGATGCTCTATTCATTATTTTTTTAGAAACCTTTAGCACTTTTCTACTCAATTTTAAACGTTGTAAAATTAAGCGTGGTCCACTGCTGCACATGTGCCACAATATCGATACAGGGCCAGCTGTATCGATACTCGTATCATCAAATCTCTGTGACGATACATCGTCGTATCGATATTTTGAACACAGCACTAGCCAGTAATACTATCTAATTAATATTTGGGCTTATTTGTTGCATTATATTTATTTTTCCGGATTTTTACAGTATTGGCTCGTTCTAACCAATCACGCACGATTATGCTGAGCTTATAAATGCAATGGCCAATCAGAGGCGTTCAGATGAGTCATCACTGACACAGCGGAGTTCTGTTGGTTCAGTGCGCGACTGAATTCTGACTCGTGAATTCTCTCCTCATAAACAGCAAAGTGCAGATGTACGTGCAATGTAAGTATAAGAGATTTATTCATCATATAGTGTAGATTCACTGAGTTTAACGGGAGTGTTTTTAAAGTGCATAAACTCGCGCTAGACTGAGCTTGTGATGATGTTCTTTGGTAATGTAATGTTCTTTGCTCGTTTTCTGTAGCTGCTTTTTGAATAACTGAGGAAATGTAAGCATTATAATTAGTAACTTTCGATGTTTCTATTAATTTATGTGAAATACAAATTCAGTCATATTAAAAACATTAGGCTGCTTTTAGCCTTACACTGGAGTTGGTTCACTTTCTCGCAATGAAACTAAGTAAATAATTACATAAATTAGCACGATAATATCATGTATCGGCGATCTCACAGGCTGACGATATGAAAAATGAGCATATCGCCCAACACTACCTATTATGCCTCTTTTTACAAGATGTAAAAAGATGGTGTTTAAGGTTCAGACAGATGCCAGTGAGAAAGGACTGGGGGCTGTTTTGACTTAGGAGATAGAAGAGGAAGAGCACCTTGTTGCCTACATTTCTTGCTTGCTTCAAGGAGCTGAAAAAGTGTATTCAGTTAGGGCTGTCACGATTATGAAATTTGGCTGACGATTAATTGTCTAAAAAATAGTCTTTAATAAATAAAATAAAATAAAAATTAATTGTCTGTTTTAGGGCTTTGGCGATTATCACGATTAATTGTATGTTTTTTTTATGGCTTTCATTATATAATTGTGATTAATTTAAGGGTTCAGTAAATAATTATGATGTTATCTTTTAATCTTTTTGAGTTATTATTTTGCAGTGTAAGATTACATAGAGAATTCCAAATTCTAAGAATTGGCCAATACCGATCCAACCCCAGCGCTAATTTTTTTTTCTACACCACTACAGAATATCAATACTGTGTTTGTGGAACTAATGGTCACTCTTTTTTTAAACCCTTTGTTAAACATAATCCACTAAATACTCACTTCCTCATTACAGAGAAAAACTACATTTGAATTTAAATATATAAGCTATGAAATTAAACTATCTGACTGTATAATTTAGCAGCAGAAACAATATCTTGAAAAAAATCTTTGGTGCACATTATACAATTTAAACATGTTTATTCTGTTAACTATTTGTATTCTTACAAAATACATTCATGGAAATAAAATTAAAATCATGAGAAAAATAAAAGCTTCTAATAATCTTTCTGTGTGCAAAACTTATAATGTGAAACGCTTCAAACAGAGTAGCACAAAGCTCTTATGCACATCTAGGGTGCAGAATGATGTGCTTGAAGCAACATAAGTCACAGTGTGCTGCACTTCACACGGTAACGTTACAAGAGAATGCAATGAACTCCAGCAAGATGTCATTTTATGCGAATCCCCAGACCTTTATCTACACCAAGTATTATAATGGGAGTATATCATCTTGGAGAGAGAGTTTTACCGTGCTGACTGTCATAACTGAACATGATGTGCTGTTTGAATGCTGAGCGGAGAATGACTGACAGCTGCAGCAGAAGTTTCTGTAAACTTAAATTTAACAATGTAAATATAATTATGTCCCTCACATTAAGATATGGAATGGCTTCAGATGATACAGCTATACAGTGCATGAAAACCAAACTGGTGCTCTTCTGTTTCTTTTGGTGGATGACTCCCCCTTGTGCCGTATAAAAAGCACAATAATTGCGGTTGTCTGAAACAGCCGCAGTTAGATCAAATAATCACGATTAGACGGTTATTTAATTATCGTGACAGGCCTATATTCAGTGTCTGAGAAAGAGTGATGTGCTCTTCTTTGGGCCGTGGAGAAGAGGCGGCCGTATTTACATTTCAAAGTAATAACTGATGCAACATTGACTTCGGTGTTCTATCGCCCCAAACCCTCATCAAGACTTATGGTGCGTTCACACCAGACGCAAAGCAAATATGAGCATCGCGTCACTCGCGGGATGTTTTTCCGTGTCACTCGCGTGAATAAAAACAGCGCGATCAACCATGGTGTAGATAACTACAATCGCTGTTTTGTACCTGTTATCAAAAAGTCCCAAATACAATGGAAAGCCAAATGCCGACGTGTCTGGGTTCACGGCACCATCCAGAGGAGAATGAATAACGTTAGGATCCTGTATTAATGTTACATTTTACTACTGTATATATACACTGATATTACTATTATTTTTATTATTGATAGCAGCATCTCTGTAGCCATGCTAATAAAATTAGCGACTGAGGCGAATATCTCGCGTTCGCGGCAAATGTGTCGCGCATTTCGCGTTCTTTCGCATCACCTGGCGCGAATTCGCCTCTATTCGCATCTTTGCATTGATTTTGTATGTAATCTACTCGCGCGAATAATTAAATTTGCGTTTGGTGTGAACACACTGTTACACGTTGGGCTAATCGTAGGGCTGCACGATAAATCGCATGTGATTGTCATGCGCATCTCCGTCAGTAAGGCCGGTTCCATGATTAGTAGTAGGGCTGGGCGATATGGGCAAAAATTCATATCTCTGTATTTTTTGGCCAATTTGCGATATACAGTATATATCTCTGTATTTTCGTTTTGTATTTGTATTTTTAAAAATCTGTATTAAATATATATATATATATA
>NW_015505287.1:1293550-1295015 GCF_001515645.1 Sinocyclocheilus grahami | reverse complement strand
GTCATGCTTGTCATGTGACACAACGCAGCCACAATAGATCTGTATGACGCATGGATCGCTTTTTTTTTTGTTTTTCCTGTTTTATTCAAAATATTCACAAACATGCTCACTATATTATGAAATATCTGATATTCCGATTCTGAAATATGTGCAAGTAAATCTATTTTGTAGTTTAAACACTTTTATATCGTCCGTGTTAGTTGATCTATACCGGGTGACGGGTGCCGCCATGTTAGTTCTCGCTGAATCCGAGCTGTGGGATTTACAACACTCTCCTCCCAAAACACGTTAAAGTAGGTCTCCGGTAAACTGGGAGAAGAGCAGAGTAAACTTTATAGTTACCTACACAATCTGTATATGATATCAATAAAAACATGTCGTCAGATTATATTTGTAAGGATCATTATTGCCATTTCCATAGACATCAGCATAAATGTATGGTTTTGCTAGTACTTATGTGTATTTAAATGTCTGAAACCTAAAATAAGCATTATATGGTTGAAAACGCTGAATATTTGTGATATGACAAGCGCTCCGCGCCAGCCAAAGTGCGAAAGCGGATTTAAATTCAGCAGGTGATGACGTGATGCACTAAAAGTTCTAATTACACCGGTGTGATCATATGCTTCAGGGACCAGCCAAGACTGATCACACCGGTGTGATCGTACGTGTCAAAGGGTTAAATTCACTAAACTAAAAATTATAATAAATGAGAACAAAAGCACAGAGTTGTGTTAGGCTATTTTAATTACCCCATTACAGTCACTTTACAGTCAGTGCTATCATTAAAAATAGACTTACTTGTAGGTTTAAAATTCTACATGTCATACTGTCAAACTACATAGATTTCAGCGAAATGTATATTTTAGTCAGAATTATTGCGCTCCTATTTAATTGAGCTCTGTCTGTTTGAAGCGCATGCACACGGCGACGCTCGTTCACTGAATCTGTGAAGTTTAGCGGAGAATCCCAAAGCAGAAAGCTCATGCACATCTGACAGAAAAATTGAAATATTTCCATGTCTTTCTAACATTTACAGATGGAGAATATACCTGTGAAATGTAAGTTATGCATTCAGAAAGACAGCACATCTCAAACACCTTAAACAGTGCGAGTAGCCTAGTGTCTCTGTCAGCGGCACATGCAGCCTTTCTGTCAGAGCATATGACGGGCCGAGCCGCTTAAACTATGCAAAACTATAAACTGTCTTACCAGTTTTTAAAGGCCTTAATATGAAGCTTGTCACATGTTTAGAACAAATTGGATTATGCACTTTATCCGCAGCTCAGTCTATGTCCTCCACTATATTTTCAGTTGCGCTCGTATCAAACTACTGTATATCGATATAAACGGTATTGCCTCATATTGAATCGCTTATAAAGAAAATATCGATATATCGTACAAACTCGATATATCGTCCAGCCCTAATTAGTAGTAAATCTCCATCACGTGCTTTCAGATGGAG
>NW_015505287.1:1287674-1292467 GCF_001515645.1 Sinocyclocheilus grahami | reverse complement strand
CTTTCTAACATTTACAGATGGAGAATATACCTGTGAAATGTAAGTTATGCATTCAGAAAGACAGCACATCTCAAACACCTTAAACAGTGCGAGTAGCCTAGTGTCTCTGTCAGCGGCACATGCAGCCTTTCTGTCAGAGCATATGACGGGCCGAGCCGCTTAAACTATGCAAAACTATAAACTGTCTTACCAGTTTTTAAAGGCCTTAATATGAAGCTTGTCACATGTTTAGAACAAATTGGATTATGCACTTTATCCGCAGCTCAGTCTATGTCCTCCACTATATTTTCAGTTGCGCTCGTATCAAACTACTGTATATCGATATAAACGGTATTGCCTCATATTGAATCGCTTATAAAGAAAATATCGATATATCGTACAAACTCGATATATCGTCCAGCCCTAATTAGTAGTAAATCTCCATCACGTGCTTTCAGATGGAGGCATTTACTACACCGAGCCGTAGTTCACTGACAAGCTACGTAATATCACGTTCATAATCGCAGACGAATCGCATGCAATAATTAATTGTGTAGCTTGTCAGTGAACTACGGCTCTGTGTAGTAAATGCCGCTCCATCTGAAAGCACGTGATGGAGATTTACTACTAATCACAAAACCGGCTTTACTGATGAGATGCGCATGACAATTGCATGCAATTTATCATGCAGCCCTAGCTAAACGTCTGCAGGGGTTTGATTTCACAGTATAGGAAAGGGGAGTACAATGTGGTGCCAGGCATACTGCTCCTGTACTCGTACTCGTACTTGTATTTGTTAAAATGCCCCGATACCAAATACTGATAACAGAACAACAGACAGCATTTTTTATAAGATATTAAGGATGTCTACGAAGTATATGTATGCAATTAATATAATGTTAAACATTCGGTATTAATGCCTGTATAGCTGATGTGCGCGAGCTGATAAGCAAAGCACGCTGAGTGGATTGAGCATGTGCAAGCTTGTCGTGTTAAAATCCCTTTCTCACAAACATCACTGGAAAGTTTGTAGTTCAGTCGGATATATCAAAAACAAGTAGCTAAGTAAAACAAAGCAAGTTACTTAACGGTAGGGAGAGAGAGAGAGCACTTCTGTTGCATGAACTTTGATGTTCGCTCACTTGGCACACGTATAATTTGGATTAAAACTAAATTGTAAATATAAAACAACATTTACAGGGGCCTTCATTATAAACAACATTTATTTTCAAACTTAAGCATACACGACTTTATGGCGAACATGAAACTGAGCCAGTGTAAATGCGCTAGGCTGTACTGTACTTGTCCCTCTCATTCTGCACCAATACAAATATGTGCGCGCGTTGCGCATGTTTTGCTTGCTTCATGAGTGTTTCTGCATTATATGAGTTTCTTTTTAGAATATAAATCGCAGCACGTATCAGACGAAAAAACGCTACTTATATTTCTGAAAGATTGATAACGAGTGGTTCCCTGCATTATTACAGCAAAACGCATGATTACAGTATTGAGCCGCTGCAATGGAGCAGCTCTAATGCTATTAAATTAAAGATGATGTACCATAGAACAAAAAAATTAACAATGAAAGTAAAACTTGTAAAATACATTTTAATCGGCATAATTAAGTGTGAAAATAACTAAAGGATATATCTATTTGATAAATGAAGTTAACCAACTAACATTATACATATTCTTTTGGTTTCTGTACCCAATATGTAAAAAATTTACAAATACAATGAAAATACTGGTATCGGTACTCTGTATCAGCAAGTGCAAAAAAAATAAAAGTATCGTATCTGCCGAGTACTGGAAAAAGTGGTATCGGAGCATTCCTAGTAATAATAATCAACAGCTACAGCAGCAGCGTAGCAGATCTGTTCCTCCAAGACCAAATACATTAACACTGCCATGTCCATTACTATGTCAATCTCTCCGATAGTTGTCATGACAGAACTCTAGTTTTTAGATTGTTTTCACTGTCCTCAGCCTTGCGTCTCATTCATAAAGCTCTCGCAAGTGCTAACTGGTAGGAGACTCTGGTTTCTGTAATTATAATAGCTGCAATGAGAGAGAAAGCTGTGCTAAATTTGTGATGCCAGGCACAGATTGCTCTCTCATTACTACATCCCTTTACCATGGCCATAAAATCACAACATGATTGAGTCAGGGTCTCTGAGTTTAAATTTTGGGATTAAATTATTCATGATAGAAGGCGCTTTTTAATCTCTCTTGACCAACTTGATGTTAATGAATGGAACAGAATTTGCATAATCCCTTAAAGTGATGAAATGGAGAGAGAGACATGAATGGAGTGCATACAGAGAAAGCATGAGTGTGTAAGTCTGACTGGCATTGCTCAATTTAAGCATCATGATGGATTTAATGTGAAACTTTGTAGTGGGAATGTGGTAGTCAGCTAATCAGTCTGGTGAAATTTAGATTTATTTGACTTATTCCGGTATCGGTTCATCAAGGCAGTCATCTTGTTAATAAGGGCTTGGCCATCGTACTTGAGCATTTTTGCTGAAATCTCATCAATTTTGGGTACACGCCACTTCGAAGGGCCATAACTGCTGCTTGCATCTCCCTGTTGAGATTGGTCTGTCTTCCACAGGTAGATCAGCCACGGGCAAGAATAACTCATCGTAGTGCTAGGCAGTATATCGGTTCATACCGAATACCGGTGTTTATTTTTGCTATGATATGAATTTTTAAAATACCGCAATACCGGTGTATGTCACTTAAACAACGTTCGGAACGTGACACTGTTTGAAAGGGGTCCCTTTTCACTGTTGCACTGTGGTGAGGGAACAGCTGTATGTGTTACTAATCGTGAAAGCTGTAGAACTAATAGAACGTGATGACAGAAGAACTCATCCACAATATCCACATTGACCGCCGCAAATATCCACCGCCCCCTGCCATCAGCTCCCGCGTCTCTCTCTCACACACACACACGAGCGTGACTTTAGCACTAGATTTAGCAGCTTTCAGACCCTTTTAGCGGCTTTTTTCCATATAATATTCATACTGACAAACCTAGCTACTTTTTTGGATAAACCTTAGCTATGGTTCAGTTAGAAGATTTCGCCAGTGCTGTGCCGTGAAAGCGAGGTCTGACTTTCCCGGAGAAGTGTCCCCTCTCTCGGCGTCTGTTCTGTGGAGTGAGCAGTAGGCCTGTCGCGATAATTAAATAATCGTCTAATCGCAATTTATTTGATTGAACCGCGGTGGTTTCAGACAACCGTGATTATTGTGCTTTTTATACGAGACAAGGGGGAGTCATACACCAAAAGAAACAGAGCAGTTTGCTTTTCATGCACTGTATGGGATGCTCCGAGCATATTTTTTAATAAGGCAACAACATATGATATATACGAAAACAAATACAGTGCAGCACGAACTGTTTTTATACAGTCTATGAGCACGAATCGCTTACAATGTGCGCATCCGGTGTGCAGAATGATGCGCTTCAGGCAACATGGTGTCACAGCCTGATGCCGTGTTGCTTCAAGTGCATCATTCTGCACACCGGATGCGCACATTGTAAGCGCTTCGTGTTAAAAACTGCAAAGCACAAAGGGAAGATAAATTGATGCGTAGTGTATTATATCTGTGCAACAGTTATTGAGCCTTTCTTTTAACAGTTTTAAATTTCAGTTACTGTGCACGTTAAAAACAATTTATAGTCTTTTCTACGCCCATGTTTTGTTCTCACAGACACCCGGTAGCAAGTAACAAAATAACATTAAACTCTGACTCCCTACTGTATAGCCTATACAGGGCTCCAGACTCATTCTTCCCACTGGTTACTCTTTTGCAACTAACTTTCTCAGCTGGTCGCACTCAGCATTGATTTGTTCCCAATATTTATTTTTTTAAATTTTTTTTATTATATTTTGCGCTACAACATGGGATTATTCAGTGCATGCTGATGAACTTTTATTATGGTTTATAGTTATATGGAAACGAAAGTGGTTAACATTCAACCCGTTCTTTATCATCAGTAGTATTATTTGTGATTTGAATTTTGTGAATGGGAGTTTCTCTTTTGCTGTGTTAAGCTGTGGGCTTCAGATGCTTTCACTTTCGAATTTGCGATCTTGTTATCACTGTTTTGCTTAAATACATCTACAAACCTTTCATTTTTTTAAGACTAAAACAAAAGATTGATTCATTGTTATTCTTAATTAAAAAGCACAACAACAATAAATCAGTAAGATACAATGACAAACTAGCTTACAAAAAGTTTAACAAAAACGAATAAGATGAGGCAAGCAGTCTTTTACTTAAGTTTTGCTTGAAAATCATAGTTTCCTCAATATGCACGTCATTTTTGCTGCTCGCACCTTCGCGCTCGTGCTGACGCGGCGAGTATACTCTCTAAGCGCTGTTTCGTTATGCTTTCAGTTTCGTTTGCCGTTTCTCATATGCAACAGAAATTGCAGAGCTTATGAGTTACCTAACGTGGTGGTCGCGCCAGTGCGACCGCACACAAAATCACAATCATATGTGATGTGAAAAAAAACACCTGCATCACTTGAAACATTGAAAAATAGCATAGAGAGAATAACTTATTATTATTATTATTATTATTCTCTCTCTGTTATTTATTTATTTTTTGTGGGTTTCTTGCTGTCCGCTAAGGCATAGGACACAGAGGCTTTCCTCCTCACCAACCACATTAAACACCGTGTCTACACCGAACGCGAGCGGCAAAATACAGTAGAACCATTATAATCAGTGACGCTGTGTACACTGGATGTGATGCGACAAAACCCAACATTAAACTGATGCCTTGTTCTATTTATGAC
>NW_015505287.1:1285653-1286637 GCF_001515645.1 Sinocyclocheilus grahami | reverse complement strand
CCTAACTGAAATTATGCATTTTAAATTTGAATATAATTCGAATTTCGAGTTTTTCAGCCATTTTGACAGCCCTAGTAGAAAGCGTCTATTACTGCGTCATTTTGTAAATTAATCCACACAAGTGAACAAATTAAACTAATAATTTTGTCTTTCTACGAGACCGTAAATAATAATTCACAAAACATTTATTCAGTCCACAGATGGCATTACATTGTATCTACACTGCAGCATGACTCAACAAAACTTGAGTCTGAATAACAATTAATTGGCTCTTCAAATGTAAATAATGTCTTCCCACAAGCCTTTTGTTAGTTGGAGTATGTTTACCACCATATGGTTATACACAGTACAAACAACAACGTGAAATGCTGCCATTGTGAGATGGTCTAATGAGGGAATGTGACAACAGTGACAGATGTACTGTAATGTATGAGTAGTAAGGCATGGGAGGAGATCATGTAAGCACATGGTATGGATTATATCAGATACAGAGAAAAAGCTCAGTTAATTCTGTCAGCTGTAGATCTGAAGTTCTGTTTATGGCATTAGTAAATATTTTGGGGATTTGGGGTAATTGTTCATTTTGAAGCCCAGATCTAATTTTTGCTTCCAATTCAAACCATCCCCCACTCTCAATGCCAGCATAACCAGACAGGTTACAATTACTGTACCATTAGTTCTTTGACCAGAATCCATGATTTCAAGGCTTTCTGCAAGTGCAACACCGCTTTAAAGAAAGTTTAAACACCATTTCCCAGTGTTCTGCTCTTGATGAAAACCGTTATATACTCAGAGGAGTCTGCCTTATATTGTCTTGCCTAACAAGCACAAAATATGTGAAAATTGAATGTGGTAAGAAAAGAAAAATATAACAATTTATAGTTAATTAATATGCAACTTCTCAAAGAGCATTGCTTTCGCTGGGAATCAAACCCATGACCTTGGCATTGCTTGTGCTATGATACTGTTTGAGCTACAAGAAGG
>NW_015505287.1:1283531-1284086 GCF_001515645.1 Sinocyclocheilus grahami | reverse complement strand
CTTCTCTTTTAGTTCATGTAGCTACACCCAACAAACCCACAAATTTGCTCACACATCTATGTGTTTAGACAAGGCTCAGCTTGTTACTTTCAGTCCAAAACATGTCATTGTGCACTTTAGTTTTTCATCCACCCAGCTTTAGAGATTGTATTGAAAAACATTTCTGTCTGAAGAAGAGTCTCACAATGATATGATTCCAAAATAAGTATGTCTGGAGTTCTTCTCCTTCTGTTTCACCTGAAAAATTGACCAACAGCTGTATTGGTAAAATTGCCTATTGAGTCTTATGCTTTTTTATTTCCTAACAAACAACCGCAAAATAATATTATATACACTGTATCTTTCTTAGCAATCTATCAGGTCTTTAATGCCACTATTACTAATACGTTTTGATAACTTTTCCATAACCGTGATATACTTGCTGCTGATGTATCTGGCATGTCTATTTAAAACCTCTGTAGTAGTCTAAAGTAGTTGATTGACAGGTGAGTAGGCAGACTGTTGTTGTCCAGTAGGGTTGGGCCGATAGACGATGCCATCATCCATCGCCGATGG
>NW_015505287.1:1274656-1278254 GCF_001515645.1 Sinocyclocheilus grahami | reverse complement strand
AAAAATAAATCTTTAAAAAAAAGTGGGTGGATTTTTATCATTATATTGTGGTTGTGTGTACACACACTGCTGATACACATTTCTGTTCAAACACCATGTAAATGTAAATTTTGCATAATAGCTCCCCTTTACCTTCTGCAAATGCGTGGATGAGCATTTCATGTTTTGGTAAAGCCATAAACATAGTGGTGGTATCTTGTGTTATGTCACTGTGAATGCAGATGCATTGACTAGATGGTATTTACATCTCTGGTCCTCGGAACTCACCTCCCAGAATGTTTTAGATGTCTCACTATTCAACACACTAAGAAGCTGGTGAGTTGAATTAGTGAGACATCTAAAACATTCTGATAGGTGGGTCCCCGGAACATGTTTACACTATACTGAGATCCGATCACAATGCGTATGTGGACAGCATCTTGATACTGGTCACATGTTAATGCCAATTGCAAATGCATAGTTTGGTTTGATAAATCAGGTCACAAAATGATTTGGAGCCCATTTACACCTGTATTTAATGTGGTCCAATTGTGAGCAGAGACACACACAGAACAGACACACACATTTAGACACCAGAAACAGGGAAACCGATAGGAATCTGGGGAAAAAAAGAGATCTCTTGACTGGAATACAGGAAACAGGAGTGTCAACTGTATTCTGCTGCTCTTGAGGGAAGGCTCTTTTGACTTTTTTTTTAGTCCCACAACTAAAAATCAAACTCTGTCTTTTCAGAATGAACCCTGCTGGTGTAAAGCCCCCAGGCACACATCCAGGATTGAGAGCTCACAGATTACTCTCATTGTTCATCTGCTGAGTAAGCTCCGTCCGATAAGACTCTAAAAACGTCTGCCTGCCCTTCATCCTGTCAACATCAAAAAAAGCCCTCAGCCATTTGCTGGGGCAAAACAGCGTCGCCATGGATACAGAGTCCACCTACTCTGGCTACTCATACTACTCCGGACGGTCGAGGGGATCTCACAGACATGGGTAAGAGTTTCCATGAGGGTCTCTTTCTCTTTCTGCTTCCTTTTTGCCTGTCAGTTTTTGAGTGGCAAGTTTTAAAGACACTGCAGTGTGATATGCAGCAAGTCACTGGATACTGTCTCCTCTCTGTCTGCCTGTCTCATCTTATGAGATCATTGTCGCTCTTTTCTTTTTGCCCTCCCTTTCATTTTCCCCTTCTCTGTTGAATTTCTTATTTATCAGATGATTTATCAGCCCAACATCAGATTACTTATTCTAAGGCTCGCTCAGGGTCTTCTATACCCAACACTTTAAATTTCCTTTAGACATGGCATGTAACCCAATGTGTCCCCGCAGCTGCACTCCCTCATGTCTCTGTTTCTGACTCACTATCATTCTCCATTGGTGTCACCACATTGAAAGATAAACTTGGAGAAAATTAAGGTAACCTTTGGGAATCCTTTGACTTTAATCAACTTCAATTCTATCCTGATATTTTTTTCTTTAGAGTTGGTTTGTGTTACTATAATATAATATAATGCATTTAACAAAAAAAAAAAGGATTTACATATACAGTATATTGTAGATCTAAGTTCAGTACGCTTGCATTTTGAAGTTTAGTTGAACACAAATATTGACACAAATGAAGTTGAAATATTTCTAACATAAGATGTCCAGCATGTTTTTATATTTACACCATGGCATGCATTTACATGTTTGGCAGCATTTTCACACTGGGTGAAAGTTTCAACCTTAGTTCAGCACCTTTAAACCTGACAGCGATCTTTGTTGGTTTGAGAAATGGCAATACAACAATAATTGAGATGATCATGAAAGCATGATTTGCAAAGTTATGGGGGGAACACAGCCCTGGTCAGTAATGACCAGTCACTAGTGATTTACTCATACAAGTACTTACACAATGTCAATCTACGTATGCTAAAATGAGAAAGATGTAATGGTAACAGCCTTTCTGCAGTACTAGTTTTGCCAAGTAATGACTCAATGTGGTACCCGTGAACTGTCTGACTGACAGACGACTGCTTTCAAATGCTGATATGCTATGAAGAACACCTGCATTTTGCAGTATATGGCTGTGCATGAATGCATATGTCTGACAGATCAGCTACTTGGTCAAAATGCCCACCTTGCCATGTATTAGCCTAATGCAAATAAAGTTGGTTATGTCTTAGGTGAATGTAAACAGATGGGACAAAAATGCATGTCAAATGTTTGACAAGTCAGGTCTGTGCCTGTGCTTCAGGCCTTGTCATGTAAATGTGGCCCAATAATCCTGCCATTGTCTGTTATGTCATTAATAATAATGATAATCAAGCAATATTAACAATCAAAAACAGAAAAAAACTCACTGCTGTTGGTTGGATAATTTAAATACGTTCTCAATAATTAGATTCTGAAAAACTCTTTGTTCTGTTGCTGGATTACTTTGTATTATTGGCAACGGCTACATTTTATTTACATTTTCATTTTGAATTTTATTATATTATTAATGTATTAAATGTATTAAAAGATTAATGGAATATATTTACAGTATTTTTTTGTGATTCAGCTATAGCGTTTGTGCATTTATACTAAATGTATTTAGACAAATTTATTTAGACTTAAGCTACTACTACTGACAACTCAAGCTACTCTCAAATGCGCATTTCTAAGAGGCCAAAAATGTGATATTAATATTGCAGCATGCACTGCAAACTGCTGAAGATACGTGTCAAAGTCAGGCAACGCAAACCTGTTTCATGACATGAAACAATATCACTCATTAGAAAATGCAGAAACCAAGAAATAATTTTTTCTATTAAAAAAATGTAAGATATTTAGATATTTTAAGGAAAAATGGCTGGTAAAATGTCAAGAATTCAAAAACATGGTGTTTGTCTGACCATAAAGAGTAGTGTAAAATCACAATTTCTACAACTTTCACTTAGGAGCAAAAATCTGCCTTTAAACTTGAAAGAAATAATGATTTGAAATGTATTGTGATAAATATCAATATTGAGTGAAATGAAAAATTTTATCGTGAAATTTTTTTAGCCATATCGCCCAGCCCTAAGGGGGAATGAAGCATCTACTTCGCTCCGTTCCGCCATGCTGCTCATGTGTGTTGGGCTTGTTTACATCAGAGTGCGCAAACACAAAAAATAGATATTTTATATTTTCTCACACATACACACGGACAAAGTTGCGCTCTCTTCTTCCCGTGAGAATGATGTTGATCGCTACTTTCCGGCATACACCACGCCTATCAATTAAGGGTACTGTTGGCAGTGGAAACGGATCAGGGTTTACTGTCCCGAATCGTACCATACTGTACTGACCCATACCGCTCACTGAAAATGAGCCATAAATTGCATCTTAGAACAAATGTTATGTGTATATATGTGAATATATATATATTGATAAATATATATAGTGAAAATATATGTGATAATCACATAGGAAATGATTATGCCGCAAATTACTTCCTCATTGCTAAACATCAGTTATTAAAACAAGCAAGCTTAGTAGTCTGACAGTTCTTCACTACCAAACTGGTTTGATCCAGCTGTTTAAATGTTGCTTATGCTAAATGACTTAAAATATGATTTATTTTATATATTAGTAAAAAAAAAAA
>NW_015505287.1:1252571-1272100 GCF_001515645.1 Sinocyclocheilus grahami | reverse complement strand
ATCCTGTTTTCTGAGTAACATTGAGAATATCACTATATATTGTTAGAAGACTGCCGCCATGACCAGTCTTATGGGGCTCATGCTTATAACAGTAGCTGTGTGGAGTAGACTCATTTAGACCAATATTGACCATTAATTTTACCTTTGTCATGTGAACCTTTTTTCTTAAATTAACTTCTGAATTTGAATTAAATATTTGAATTTCAGTTTTTTTTTAATTTCATAATTTAACTGTAAATAATAACTTAATATAACGAATAATAGTTCTCTTGAATGATTTCTTGCTGACTCTTAATTTCTTGCTGCATAATTAATAGGGTTCCACTCCATTAAATGTGTAAAACCATTACAGGGTTTACTGACTCAAATGGTTAAAAGAAAAATTTAGCAATTTAAAGGGATCATGAAATGCATGTAATTTTATAATTTTCTGAGATGCATTTAAAATCTTAGTTTGCTTTTTTATCAAAAGTGATCAACATCGTTGGCACCAATAGCCTTGTGGGCAGCACACCGACATGTAGTGCCGTTGCGCTTCGGGTGTCCCGAGTTCGCGGACCTTTCCCGATCTCCCCTCTCTCTCCCACATCATTTCCTGTCACTTACTGTCCTATCGAAATAAAAGCATAAACGGCAAAAATAAATCTAAAAAAAAAAAAAAGTGGTCAACATTTAGATATGTCAATTTCTACCCTAATTTTACCCCTCCTTGAATGCTTAATTGGAAGGGGCATGTCTGCTGTGAGACTTAGTTGTTTATGCCCACTGCCATGATTGGCTAACATCTTTGCATATTAAAGGGGTCATATGACATAGCTTTGCTGTAATGAAATGTGTTTATGCTGTTTAAGGTTCAAAAAACACATTATTTTCCACATACTGTACATTATTGTTGCTCCTCTATGCCCTGCCTTTCTGAAACGCGTCGATTTTTACAAAGCTCATTGTTCTGAAAAGCGAGGTGATTGGCCAGCTATCCAGTACGCTGTGATTGGCTGAATAACTCAAGCGTGTGATGGAAATGTTACGCCCTTTACCATACTGTGATTCCGTGTCCCGGTGCGACGAGACAAAAACAATAAAACCTATTATAAACGAGGCATTTGTTGCATCCAGTGGGGACATAATTACTTGTACTGTCTTTTTACGCATTGCGTTCCATCGCGCAGTGTAAACATAAAACCATGTCTGCATTTGTGATCGGAGAAACGACAAACAACAAGTACTACTCTACACTGCTCAAAACTCGCGTTTGAATCATCAGTGGCAAATTCTTTAAATATGAAAACATACTTACAGGCTGTGAGTCGGCATTGTTGGCAACTCTCCCAGGTTCAGGAAACAGTCCTCCGTAAAATGCGTTGCACACACAAATATTTGGTTTGAACTGTTCTGGAACAGTGTTGTAAATACAACTTAACTACTGATTTCTAGTTGTGTCCTCTTTTGGAAGGCCAAACAAAGTATTTTCGCTTTCGCAACGAAACACACAGCATCTCCACGACATGGCGGCGGCGGCAACAATGCTACAGCAAGAATAAAAGTTATGCCGTAAACATTTGGGCAGCGTTATGCAAATCTTCCCACACAGGGATGTAGACATGTGGTAGCGAGTTTAAACGAGGCATTTTAGGAGGTCGTGGACGAGTCTTAAATTTCAAATAGAATATCTCTTTGGGTTTGAAACTGTAGTCTTTGCAACTTTAGGGATCTTATCTATTCACGAACAGCTTGTAACACTCCAAAGAGAAAGGAAAACTTGAAATCGCATCATATGACCCCTTTAAATGAGTATTACATGTGGAATTCTCTTGAAAACCTTTACTGCATTTTTACTGTTAACATATGCCAAGATGTTGTTTAATATGTAAAACTGTACTTTATATGTAGAACTGAACTGTATGTAGAACTTGTTGCATCAAAGGTTAACTGGTTACCGCTGAACTGTAGCCAAACCTATGTCTGCTGAGCACATTAATTGCATTAATTAACTAATGCGCTAACGACAATCTCATTGGCTGGTGCTCACCTATTATCATTCCTGTTTTGATTTCAGCGAATCCGTTCGAGCAAACGCACACAACCTGATTAATATTCATGAATCCAGTAGCTCATTAATCCTTAGTGCATTTTTATATTGTTCTTATTAGTAGAATTCGTATAATAATAATAATAATAATAATATCTTATCAGTATTATTGTACTTTTTTTTTACAGGAACACTGAATGACCAAATAAAGCACCAGCACCAGTCCTAAGTTCATGGTTACCAAGTTTTAATTCTAATGACTAAACTTCTATTATTAAATAATACTTGATTATCATATTATAATGCTTGACTGCTTGACTGACTGATATTAAGAGTGTACTTTCAGATATTTAAAAAGATGTACCATTTTACAAACATTATATATGCATTTATCCCATCCAAAGTGCACACAGCAGTGAACACACACACAACGTGAGCACACACCCGGAGTAGTGGGCAGCCATTTTTTTTTTGCTGCAGCGCCTGGGGAGCAGTTGGGGGTTCGGTGCCTTGCTCAAGGTATTGAAGGTGGGAGAGCGCTGTACATTCACTCCCCCCACCTTTGGGTCACGAGTCCGACTCACTAACCATTAGGCCACGACTTCCCATGATGCAATGATCTCCTTAATGCAATGCAATTTTTGTAATCTCACGACTTTTATCATAACTAGCACAGTAAAAACATGAATATAAACTGTCAAATGCAGAAATCAAAGAACTGATAGAAAATACTTGTAAACCACTCTGCAACAAGGATCATCTGTACATGAGCCCTTACATATTATACCGATCACAGGTCATTAAATGCAGTGTCAGATTTTAATGTTGTAGTTCTCGAAATTAATGTATAAAGTTTTTTGCACCAAAAAAAGGTATTTCTTTACCTAACTGCAGTACCACTCTTGTGATTGATGGAAAGACACGAGTTGTTCAGAACACTCAGAAGGCCATAATTCATAGAGGTCTATGAGCAAATTTCTGCAGTATGGCGGGATTGGACTCCCAATGTTTTCATTTACATTTACATTTAGTCATTTAGCAGATGCTTTTATCCAAAGCGACTTACAAATGATGACAATAGAAGCAAATAGATAAAATATAATTAGAATAGGGAGTGCTAGAGTTAGAGGGTCAAATAAAGATGGAAGAAATGTGTTTTAGCTGTTTCTTGAAGATGGCTAAGGACTCAGCTGCTTGAATTGAGTTGGGCAGGTTATTCCACCAGGAGGGAACAGATAATGTAAAAGTCAGTGAAAATGATATTGTGCCTCTTTGGAATGGAACAATAATGCGCCATTCACTTGCAGAACGCAAACTTCTAGAGAGCACAGAAGTCTGAAGTAATGAATTTAGGTAAAGGGGTGCAGAGCCAGTGGTGGTTTTGTAGGCAAACATCAATGCCTTGAATTTTATGTGAGCAGCTATTCGTAGCCAGTGCAAATTGATGAACAGAGGTGTGACATGCTTTCTTTTCGGCTCGTTAAAGAATTATCTTGCAGCCGCATTCTGGATTAATTGTAGAGGTTTGAAAGAACTGGCTGGAAGACCTGCCAAGAGAGCATTGCAATAGTCCAGTCTGGACAGAACAAGAGCTTGAACAAGGACCTGATCTTCCTAGTGTTGTATAAAGCAAATCTGAGGGACCGGGCAGTTTTAGCAATGTGATCTGAGAAATTCAGCTGATCATCAATCACAACTCAAAGGTTACTGGATGTTTTTGAAGGAGTTATGGTTGATGTGCCTTAGGGCTGTCAAAATGGCTGAAAAACTAAATTCGAAATTTGTACTTGAATGTTATCAAAATTCTAATTATATTCGAATTTAAAATGCATAATTTCAGTTAGGGTGAAGAAAAGCTTTTTCAGCCGACGATCGCGAAAGGGAAACCCCCCTTCAAACTCATTGGCCAGATCCATCTGCGATCCCCACAAGCTCATTCCCTTCTGTGCCTCAGCACCGGCGGGTCCTGAATCGCGGGAAGCAGATGGCTGCCCCTCTTTCCTCGAAAAGAGAGACAAACGAGAGCGGAGCTTTTTCCCTTGGAAAAAAGGCTCGCAGTGCACGCCGTTTGCCCCCTCGGAGACATCGCGTGCGTGTTCTTTGCCCAAACAAACAACGCATAGATCGTGTGTGCCATCAGATGTTAAACAACGTCAACACGGATGCACACATCCTTAAATGCTTTGCTAGTGCTCGCCATAATGAGATAAATCGAGATCGCTCTTACAACAGAAATGCACGCTTCAAACAAAACAGTCAATGAAGACGAAGAAGAGAATGATGTGTGCTCCCGGCGCCTATTTTATAGTCGCACCGGTAGTGACATCATGGCTGTCGCCGGCCAACGAGTTGGTGTTTTTTCAATGTATGCTTCAGACAGGGGTCACAACGAGGTGTTCCCCATAGCGACCCATAGTTCCCATGAAAGGGAAACCCCGCCATAAACTTGCATTAATTTTACATGGCTTTCAAAACATGCGGCTATTTTGTGCGAGACGCGAGTGCAACAGTGATGGATGTCCCACTAGAAAATGCACAAAATATGCGTTAAGTGTGAACGGATTTGTTTCAGTTTTGACGTAAACAAGATCTTCTCCTCAATGATGTTCTCTTTTCACACAATATTTGTAATTAACAACACAGCAGCGCAGCATCTAGTGGCTTCAACTGGATAGTCTAACAAAAACATTAAAATGCAACGACACTTACATCGTCATCGCATCTCGTGCACCACTGATAAGGCTGCCTCCTTAACGCACACCTAAAATTCAAAAATTGGATTTCATTTTAAATTCGACGAATATTCGAAATTCTAATTTTTTTTGACAGCCCTAATGTGCCTAACTGGATGGTGAAATTGTGATGAAGAGATGGGTTTGTTGAAACCACAAGCAGTTCTGTCTTGGCAAGGTTGAGTTGAAGGTGATGGTCTTTCATCGAGCAAGTAATGTCTGATAGACATGCTGAGATGCGAGCAGCTATCGTCGGATCATCTGGATGGAATGAGAGGTAGAGCTGAGTGTCATCAGCATAGCAGTGATCTGAAAAGCCGTGTTTCTGAATGACAGAACCTAGTGATGCCATGTAGACCGAAAAGAAGTGGTCCAAGAACTGAGCCCTGAGGTACCACAGTAGCTAGATGTTGCAACTTGGACACCTCACCCCTCCAAGATACCCTGAAGGAACTATCTGAGAGGTAAGACTCAAACCACTGGAGTGTGGTTCCTGAGATGCCCTTTGCCAATAGGGTTGACAGGTGGAGAATTGTGCACTGATGGTTGTAATTTTATTAATGAAGAACGTGGCAAATTCATCAGCTGTTAGAGTTGATGAAGGAGGGGGAGGAGGAGGACAAAGGAGGGAGGAAAATGTTTTAAAGAGCATGCGAGAGTTAGACGAATTGTTAATTTTGTAATGATAGCATGTCCTGATAGCAGTGGAGACATTAGCAGAGAAGGAAGAGAGGAGTGACTGATACACATTAAGTTCAGTAGGATTTTTTGATTTGCGCCATACCCTTTCTGCAGCCCTGAGCTTAGAACAATGCTTGCGGAGAACATCAGATAGCCAAGGAGCAGAAGGGGTGGTACGGGCTAGCCTGGAAGACAGGGGGCAGACAGTTTCTAAACAAGACGTAAGAGTGGAGCAGAAAGTATCAGTAGCACTGTTAGCATCAAGAGATGATAACCGTTTAGGAGAGGAAGCGAAGATGAAAACATAGCAGATAGCCGTGAGGGTGAGCGTGAGCACAACGCATCTAATTCTTCCACGAAGTTAGCTAGTGGTCCTTGGGGTCAATAAACAACTACAAAATGGATTTTAAGAGGGTGGGTAATAGTAACGGAATGTGATTCAATGGAGCTGTTGATACCCAGAGATGGTAAAGGATTACATTTCCAATCATTAGAGATAAGCAGACCAGTACCGCCACCTCTTTTGGTCAAGAAAAAACATGGGATTTTTAGTGACCACAGAGAGTCAGGACATTGTTTTGGTGTCTTATCCAAAGGATGGGTGATAGCATCTTTCGTTGTTCTGTCATGATTACATTTTGTGTAGTTTTATGTGTGCTGAGGTGGGAGTGTGTGTGCAAAACGTGAGGATTAGAGCATGACTGCCTGTGTCTGCTTTCAGCATAGGGTGACTGGGGGTATGAAGACAGCACAGCTAAAAGTTGTTTCAGATTAATGTTTTTCCAGAGTGCAGTGGTTTATTCTGGGCAGACATGAGGTTTGGGGACTGGGTGGTCTGGCTTATGACAGGATAATGGGCTGAGACGGGGTGATGCTTAGTGAATTAGAGGGAGGAGGGATGATTTTATGAATAGTTCAGTGTTGGAGTAGGAATTTATCAGGGTGATAGATAAAAGACTGACCACTTTGGCAGAGCATTATGAAAAAGAGTGCATTTACTGAACACTTGGTCACTTCATGTCTTTTTTTTTTTGTAGATGGGATAGCTGTCTGATTGGGTGTGCATGTTCCTTTTACACTTGGCCACATTAATTGGTCTACACCAAATTCTGTCCACTATATGTAAAGAATTCACTTCCGTGATAGATCTAACCAATGAGTGCAATGTCATTTTGAAAGAATTACTCCTGAGAGGACAAATTAATCACCTTTACATACTTCTTTCTCTCTATCAGAAGGGCCTATACCTAACTTCACTATTGTGCCCATGTTTCTCAGAGAGCGTAGCCGGGACCGCCACAAATCCCGCAGTAAGGAGAGCAGTCGCTCGGAGAAGTCTGTCACTATCAACGCTCCCCCAGCAGAGCCATTGTTAGGAGACCAGTCAGTGCGAGGAGAAGAGGTTCAGGTGAGAGAGGTTTTCTGTTATTTATAGGACTATATGGTGTGAATCACGGGTTAACTTTAAATTTGAATTAGTGTTAACTTTAATAAAACATTAATTAAAAGTTGACTCTATTTTTTTATTTATGAATATTGATAAATATGTGATTTTTTTAACATAATGCAACGACATGCTGTGGTGTTCTTAAAAGAGAATGTAAATTCCTCACACTTTGTTTTTCAATCCAATGTAAATAAATGTACCAATTACATGAATGTTAAGACGTTTTTGACTAATGTTCACAAAAATAATTTGTTGTATTAGTTTTCTTCTCTTTCTTCTGCTGCTGCTGCTGCTGCTGCTGCTCTTGAGTCTATGGCATCCCACCGAACCACTTGTGGGAAAGTAATGAAAATCTTATTAACCATAGCAAGTTTGGAGTCTCTAACTCAACCCCTGTAGCACCACCATCAGCTCAAGGTTTCAGTCATGTTTATGCTAATAACTTTTGAACTGTAATCTCTAGGGGTGTGACAATACACTTAGCTCATGAGACAATACTCGATATTGGGTCCACAAGAATGAGACGAGACAATATTTTAACAATATTAAAAAAAAGCTTCTATCATGAAGTGACTGGTCTATGACTGGTCTTAGACTATCTATGACTGGTCTTTTGTAGGACTGAAAATAACAATGCAAAAAATGCAGGTGCATTTTGCATTGTTTTAATTTATCATCTTGTAATGAATGTCATTATCATTATCATATACAATAAAAGGCAGAACAATATCCAAGCACTGTAAAGGGTTTGCCACAATCTCAAATAACTGGCTTCACTCTTGTATGATTCCACATTAGTCTCTTCAGACCTTACAACTGTGCATGAACTATGCATGAGCACATAATCATTTTGTATTTATTTATTGTTGACTAATAACTTGATATATCAAATCAGTGTTAGGTTAGTGGAGAAACATAAGACAAAAAAGGTTGGGAAACATTGGCATACTGATGATGCAGTTTGGCCTACTTTTGTTGCTTCTTGCTCTCAGAACACTATGATTGTCATACTTGAGTCACAAAAAATTTGACCTGACTCAGACTTTAATTTAAATATGCCACAACAGGCAAACTGCTCAGTTTTTTTTTTTAATCCAGTGAAAAATTGTTACAGTTTCATGTTTTCATGTTGAAAAAGATGTACCCTTAATTTCACCAATTTGAGTGCTCACTAAAAACTGCCCCACTTACAGATCTATATTTTAAGTTATGGCTGTCACAATATCAGATTTTTGCTACACAATGATCATGAATTTAGATGAAATTTGAATTTTTACTTAATTTTTTTGGCCAATGAATCACACTCCGAAGAGTGTGTCTCTCTTTTGTCTGCCATGCCCTCCAACAAGATTTTGTGCGGCATTAGTAGCTACACATTGCGTCGTCATGTTCTTTTTCTGCTTTATGGCAGATGACAACCAGCTTTAAGGTGCAAATCCACCATCTACTATGTTGGATTGTCAACCAGTCAATTATGCATGGTGCTAAACCATCAAATATCGACCTCTGACAACCCAAACACACCCACTCTCTTTCATTTTTTTTTCTTACCCTCTGACCTACATGGCTGCAATGTTTTAATGGTCAGGTTTTGATGTTTGACTAGTGCCAAGAGAATCAGATTCTATAATATTAATGTGTAGAGCTGTTGTATCTAAAGCCTTTAAGGCACAACACAAGATAATTTATTCCTGGGAACTAAGGTTCACCTAAAGTGGGAACTAATTGGATTTTCCAACTTGAGAACTACAGTATATACAGTCTATACAGGCTACAGTCACAAAGAATTGTTTATTACACAGAATCTGTGCCCATATCACAGACCATAACTATGTAAGCATCACTTGGCCACTGAGTGTAGTTTGGGCTCCTCAATGCATCCTATAAATGTTGTCACATATCTTGCACACATCCAGTCTGATTTTTTTCCATTAGTAACATGCAATTTATATTTAATTTTATCTCTAGCTCCTGCGCCATACCCTTTCTGCAGCCCTGAGCTTAGAACAATGCTTGCGGAGAACATCAGATAGCCAAGGAGCAGAAGGGGTGGTACGGGCTAGCCTGGAAGACAGGGGGCAGACAGTTTCTAAACAAGACGTAAGAGTGGAGCAGAAAGTATCAGTAGCACTGTTAGCATCAAGAGATGATAACCGTTTAGGAGAGGAAGCGAAGATGAAAACATAGCAGATAGCCGTGAGGGTGAGCGTGAGCACAACGCATCTAATTCTTCCACGAAGTTAGCTAGTGGTCCTTGGGGTCAATAAACAACTACAAAATGGATTTTAAGAGGGTGGGTAATAGTAACGGAATGTGATTCAATGGAGCTGTTGATACCCAGAGATGGTAAAGGATTACATTTCCAATCATTAGAGATAAGCAGACCAGTACCGCCACCTCTTTTGGTCAAGAAAAAACATGGGATTTTTAGTGACCACAGAGAGTCAGGACATTGTTTTGGTGTCTTATCCAAAGGATGGGTGATAGCATCTTTCGTTGTTCTGTCATGATTACATTTTGTGTAGTTTTATGTGTGCTGAGGTGGGAGTGTGTGTGCAAAACGTGAGGATTAGAGCATGACTGCCTGTGTCTGCTTTCAGCATAGGGTGACTGGGGGTATGAAGACAGCACAGCTAAAAGTTGTTTCAGATTAATGTTTTTCCAGAGTGCAGTGGTTTATTCTGGGCAGACATGAGGTTTGGGGACTGGGTGGTCTGGCTTATGACAGGATAATGGGCTGAGACGGGGTGATGCTTAGTGAATTAGAGGGAGGAGGGATGATTTTATGAATAGTTCAGTGTTGGAGTAGGAATTTATCAGGGTGATAGATAAAAGACTGACCACTTTGGCAGAGCATTATGAAAAAGAGTGCATTTACTGAACACTTGGTCACTTCATGTCTTTTTTTTTTTGAAGATGGGTTGGCTGTCTGATTGGGTGTGCATGTTCCTTTTACACTTGGCCACATTAATTGGTCTACACCAAATTCTGTCCACTATATGTAAAGAATTCACTTCCGTGATAGATCTAACCAATGAGTGCAATGTCATTTTGAAAGAATTACTCCTGAGAGGACAAATTAATCACCTTTACATACTTCTTTCTCTCTATCAGAAGGGCCTATACCTAACTTCACTATTGTGCCCATGTTTCTCAGAGAGCGTAGCCGGGACCGCCACAAATCCCGCAGTAAGGAGAGCAGTCGCTCGGAGAAGTCTGTCACTATCAACGCTCCCCCAGCAGAGCCATTGTTAGGAGACCAGTCAGTGCGAGGAGAAGAGGTTCAGGTGAGAGAGGTTTTCTGTTATTTATAGGACTATATGGTGTGAATCACGGGTTAACTTTAAATTTGAATTAGTGTTAACTTTAATAAAACATTAATTAAAAGTTGACTCTATTTTTTTATTTATGAATATTGATAAATATGTGATTTTTTTAACATAATGCAACGACATGCTGTGGTGTTCTTAAAAGAGAATGTAAATTCCTCACACTTTGTTTTTCAATCCAATGTAAATAAATGTACCAATTACATGAATGTTAAGACGTTTTTGACTAATGTTCACAAAAATAATTTGTTGTATTAGTTTTCTTCTCTTTCTTCTGCTGCTGCTGCTGCTGCTGCTGCTCTTGAGTCTATGGCATCCCACCGAACCACTTGTGGGAAAGTAATGAAAATCTTATTAACCATAGCAAGTTTGGAGTCTCTAACTCAACCCCTGTAGCACCACCATCAGCTCAAGGTTTCAGTCATGTTTATGCTAATAACTTTTGAACTGTAATCTCTAGGGGTGTGACAATACACTTAGCTCATGAGACAATACTCGATATTGGGTCCACAAGAATGAGACGAGACAATATTTTAACAATATTTAAAAAAAGCTTCTATCATGAAGTGACTGGTCTATGACTGGTCTTAGACTATCTATGACTGGTCTTTTGTAGGACTGAAAATAACAATGCAAAAAATGCAGGTGCATTTTGCATTGTTTTAATTTATCATCTTGTAATGAATGTCATTATCATTATCATATACAATAAAAGGCAGAACAATATCCAAGCACTGTAAAGGGTTTGCCACAATCTCAAATAACTGGCTTCACTCTTGTATGATTCCACATTAGTCTCTTCAGACCTTACAACTGTGCATGAACTATGCATGAGCACATAATCATTTTGTATTTATTTATTGTTGACTAATAACTTGATATATCAAATCAGTGTTAGGTTAGTGGAGAAACATAAGACAAAAAAGGTTGGGAAACATTGGCATACTGATGATGCAGTTTGGCCTACTTTTGTTGCTTCTTGCTCTCAGAACACTATGATTGTCATACTTGAGTCACAAAAAATTTGACCTGACTCAGACTTTAATTTAAATATGCCACAACAGGCAAACTGCTCAGTTTTTTTTTTTAATCCAGTGAAAAATTGTTACAGTTTCATGTTTTCATGTTGAAAAAGATGTACCCTTAATTTCACCAATTTGAGTGCTCACTAAAAACTGCCCCACTTACAGATCTATATTTTAAGTTATGGCTGTCACAATATCAGATTTTTGCTACACAATGATCATGAATTTAGATGAAATTTGAATTTTTACTTAATTTTTTTGGCCAATGAATCACACTCCGAAGAGTGTGTCTCTCTTTTGTCTGCCATGCCCTCCAACAAGATTTTGTGCGGCATTAGTAGCTACACATTGCGTCGTCATGTTCTTTTTCTGCTTTATGGCAGATGACAACCAGCTTTAAGGTGCAAATCCACCATCTACTATGTTGGATTGTCAACCAGTCAATTATGCATGGTGCTAAACCATCAAATATCGACCTCTGACAACCCAAACACACCCACTCTCTTTCATTTTTTTTTCTTACCCTCTGACCTACATTGCTGCAATGTTTTAATGGTCAGGTTTTGATGTTTGACTAGTGCCAAGAGAATCAGATTCTATAATATTAATGTGTAGAGCTGTTGTATCTAAAGCCTTTAAGGCACAACACAAGATTATTTATTCCTGGGAACTAAGGTTCACCTAAAGTGGGAACTAATTGGATTTTCCAACTTGAGAACTACAGTATATACAGTCTATACAGGCTACAGTCACAAAGAATTGTTTATTACACAGAATCTGTGCCCATATCACAGACCATAACTATGTAAGCATCACTTGGCCACTGAGTGTAGTTTGGGCTCCTCAATGCATCCTATAAATGTTGTCACATATCTTGCACACATCCAGTCTGATTTTTTTCCATTAGTAACATGCAATTTATATTTAATTTTATCTCTAGCTCCTTGCATTATTTCTTATCATGTAGACAACAAGTTAAGTAAAAATATGCAATATAGTGCATAAATTTAGCAAAACTCTCTTCTTTATATTTATTATTTCTAGCTGACCGATGAGCTTATGGACACTGAATGGCTATTCTGAGGTAAATGTATTGTTACGTGGCATTGTTTAAGCTGTTCATTTATTTATTCAATGTTCATTTCATACTATAGTAGTAAAGAGAAAGATATGATGGGTTCATGTGCCGCTTGAACTGAGGTGCTAAAGTGAATGCTCATGCCACATTAAAGAGTGCCAAAACATTGTTTGAATTTAATTATGAATTCAGCAGTATTTTAAAGTTGATACTTTGTTTATTAAAATGTAACAGAGCACAAAGCTTATTGTGATTAGGCTATTGGAACGGCAAGTGTGCTACAAATAAAATGAAGTTCACGCATTAACAGAAAAGAAAAGATCATGATAAAGATCTTGATAACAATAATTCATAGTATCGATTATAAATGAGAATTGTTAACGATATTGCCAATATCCACACAGCTGACATCTTTACCTGTTGTAGTTTGTTCAGGTTGTGCACCAAGTAGACACTGTTTTTCTGTACTTTTACTTCGCACGTCTCAGTCATTTTCAATCATGCTGCACAACTCAAGCTGCTTTTAGCAGGTGTTTCTTCAACGCTGCCATTCGGCAGAGATGAGGACTGTTATCTATGATGTGCATCATCTCAGTTTTTTACGTCAACATAAAAGATGTGATCGCAAAACAATCAGGAAAAAAGGCATTACATGCTAATTTTTAAATCATAGCATGTACATTTTTATAGTCACCAGTGGCAATCTCAGCGCAAACTTCATTCGCAAATTATTTTTTGGTCGCGAATGTGATTGTTTTAGTCACAGTCTGGAGCCCTGTAAGGTTGATATAGTAACATTAAATTATACTATTTGATTTTTGTAATTTTTTATTTGTTACCTGAAAAAAAAGTAATTCACTGTCATTGGTTGTGGTAATCACAAAGACAAAGGTACAAGCAAACAGTCTTTTAACAAACACTAAGATAATGCAAAGATAAGTCCAGGTACAGATACAGGGTAACACAACCATAACAGAGACGAGACAGGACTAACTGAACTGAAACCAGGGGAACTTAAATACACAGAGCAAACAAGGTTAATTAATGATGAACACCTGAACAGAATGACACAATCAGCTCAGTAACCATGACAACTAAAGATTGGCTGGAACTAGAACAAAGGAACTGAAGAAGAAACTAATTAGAAACAACCTAAAAGTCCATGAAAATGAACCCAAATTAAACACATGACTGACGATACATGATGCATTCATTGTTTCCAGCAATTGTAATTCACGTGTAAATACAATTTATATGCACACACTTCATATGCTAGATTTCTCTGTGTGAAGAAATGCTAATACATTTTATTAAAGGGATAGTTCACCCAAAAAAGAAAATTTGATATTTATCTGCTTACCCCCAGGGCATCCAAGATGTAGGTGACTTTGTTTCTTCAGTAGAACACAAACGGAGATTTTTAACTCAAACCGTTGCAGTCTGTCAGTCGTATAATGTAAGTGGATGGGAATCACGGCTTTGAGAGTCCGCTGTAAAGCAAGAAGAAGAAGAAGACTATGACGAGAACGCCCTCAGGACAGTTCAGACATTGCGGTGAAAATCAGAGGTAAAAAACTATATAAATACTGTTCAGTTTCTTGCACAGAACAATCATTTTGTGTCTTTACACATCAATGTATCGTCACACACCGCAGGGTTTAATTTGGTTTTGTTTGTGTATTTTTTTTTATGACTCAAAGCCGTGATTTCCATCCACTTACATTATATGACTGACAGACTGTAACGGTTTGAGTTAAAAATCTCTGTTTGTGTTCTACTGAAGAAACAAAGTCACCTACATGGATGCCCCGGTAAGCAGATAAACATCAAATTTTCATTTTTGGGTGAACTATCCCTTTAAGTACAGATAAATACAGAAAATGCACAATAGTGAAACCATTCTAGAATAAAACTTATGATTCTTAACTCATTTAAGAATAAAACTGATTATATTTGCCCCAGAATTCATTGTTTTACAAGGAAAATAAAACATGTGGTGAAATGTTTACATTATGCATACTTGTGAGTTTTGCCCCTTTTCAAATTTAGAACAATCCTCCCATGAACATGCAGTATGATTAAAACGATTAAACTTAAGTGTGCATACTAGTAAGGTGGAGGGCAAAGTTTGAGAACCAAATTTGAAATAAACAAATGCTTGTTACTGTTGAATTTTGATATGTGTGTGGACTATAAAATATTATTCTGTGTTAAATGTAAACAGTTAACATTATCTTGATGAATAGGGGAAGCTACACTAGAACACTAGATTATAATACGTCACTTTTCAGGCATTCCATGACACATCAGGTGCCATTTCAGTATGTACCATCGGCGAAAACGGACACCTTCAGGGGTAACAAACTGTGACCAAACCCAACAAAGTGTCTTTTGCTGTCTGTCAGTGTGTTGTAAATTGGCCTTTACAGAAGGATAAGTACAGCCAGTAGCAGTATCTATTTTTTAATAACTATAGTCATATAGTTTGCCGTACTTCACAGCAGTAAAGTATAGTATGGAAATGTTCTGTATGCGGAGAATACTCAAATTACCGTTTGCTGAAATGTGCAGACAGTACATCATAGCATGGAATATGTAGAACCCACATCCCACAGTGCAGTACACCCAACTTCCCCTCGGTAGAAATGACTGTTTGGTGCCCCTGGGGAGATGAGAATTATGCCTCCCTTGGTAAATGGTGTTCCATCCTGTGGTCCTGCAGACATTGAAGACATGCAGATATCATTTACCCTCTCTTAAGTCCTCCATTCATTCACCCCCCTCTGACTGCTCTCTTCACTTGCAATTCATCACCAAATGAATTATTACAAGAACTTGAATCACTATGACATCAATGGATGACTGTCTGTGGCTGGGAAAAAGCCCCTGTAGCCTGAAAGTTTTATTGGCTGTGAGTAGAGTGTTTGAGTTGCATGTAGGAGTATTTTTAATCTTTACACTGTTTCCTAACCAGATGCCAAGCAATCATCTAGACAATCAGAAGCGTGTGTGGGCGGGCTCTTTCTGGAAGCGCACTGCACTCCCATCAAAATCTATAAGTTTATAATTCAGAAATATTAAACCTTTTAACATTATTAAAGGGGTGTGGTTGATTGTGACTTCACTTTTTAAACTTTATTTAGTGTGTAATGTTGCTGTTTGAGACCAAACAATATCTGCAAAGTTATGACGCTGAAAGTTCAATGCAAACAGAGAGATATTGTCTTTTAAAATTATGGCAGTTTAATGCCAAAGTTACTGGTACAAAGTTACAAAGGCTGGTAGGGACTACAACAAGCTTCTTCCTGGGTTGGTGACATCACTAACCCTGAAATTTACATAAACCCAGACCCTGGAAACATGCAACAAAGGGGGCGAGGCCATGTTGTGCTGCTTTAGAGAAGAGGAAGAGTTGTTGTTGCCATGCTGTCAAAATTAGAGGTGCAGCAGGGGCACTTTAGAGCTTGCACAGCAGGCGTATAACACCTTTTAATGGGGCATCCTGTTAAAGAACTGTATAGCTGTACTGTACTTATTGTCTTTGTAACTCGTTTTGGATTCACCAGCAGAGCATGTCATGACTGTATATTTGTTGAGCTTGTTATATAGAGATCGCCGCTTAAAGGCGAGGTGTTACTTATGGAACAAGAGAAAATAATTCTGATACATTAGCACCTTCTGTATTTTTGTCTTTCAGCTTTGTCTCACTGCACAGTGGAACAGTCAAAGCACAAAGACAACAAGTGATTTCAATGCCCACAATAGGCAGGGAATCCGAGATAGGAATAAGAAAGTGGGTAGACTTTACTGTTGACTCATCTACAATACTGCCAGTGTATACAGCAACACAACACACCCATATGTAAAACAGTGGCACAGTTGGTGCCTATCTTAGAAAGGCAAAGAACGATGGCAGCACCAACATATTGTTACGGAGTGACCCAGACGTGAGGCGCGCGGATCCATTTGCAAAGTCTTATTAGAAGACATGGTCAGAAACGGCGGAGCAGAAGACCACCAGAGCAGGACAGAAGACCATCAGGCCAGAGCAGACGGAGCAGAAGACCACCACGGAGGAGCAGAAGATCACCAGGCCGGAGCAGACGGAGCAGAAGACCACCACAGATGAGCAGAAGACCACCAGGCCAGAGCAGACAGAGCAGAAGACCACCACGGAGGAGCAGACAGGTCAGGAGACCATGGCAGAGACTGAGACCTAGGAAAAGCAGAGAAGGACAACACAGACAGCGTATTCACGGCCCCCAGGGTTGGAACAGGAAATACAGTGGACTTATTTACAATGTCCTTGGGAATGACTGATAGGGCTAAAAGTTCAGTGTTGGTCTCCTTGAGAGTAACTGGATAGACAGACAGTTCAATATTAAATGCATTGGCTGGAATAGGACTGGCAGATAGCTGAAAATCAAGGGCATTGACAGAAGCTGAAGCAGACAGTTCAGTGACAGAAACTGGCAAGATAGTTCAAAATCAGACTCATTGACTGAGACTGGCAAGACAGACAGCTCAAAGTCAGATTCAACAGCTACATTTAGACCAACAGATTGTTCAGGTTTTGATTCCTTGACTGAAATTGGTAAGACAGTTGGTTCTGAACTAGACACACTTTGGAACGCTAGGATTGAGCGTTCCAAAGTGTCCGCTTTTCTCACTAGGATCACTAACTGACATTGGCAAAACAGATGATTCAGGATTGAGTGCATAGACAGAGAGTGAACTAACGGGCAACTCAAAATCACATGTGTTGGCAGAAACTGTACAAACTGACGGTTCAGAGTCATTAAGGAAAACTGGACCGGAAGACAATTCATAATTGGACTCATTAACTGGGACTGGTGGAGCAGATTCATTGACTGAAACTGAACAGGCAGACAAGTTCATAAACATTCTCTATGGCAGTGACAGGGTTAACGAGACAGACATGGAGTGCATTTATATTTTTTGGGCTCATAACTGGACAAATGGGGCAGATAACAGGTTCCTTGATTGGAACTGGACAGACAGAGAAATTAAACAAACTCTGGGATACTGGACAAGTTGACAGTTCAGCGGACACATTCCATTTGCAAAGCTTTATTAGAAGACATGGTCAGAAACAGGCAGGGTCGAACACCAGCAAACAGATATGGCACAGGTAAGACACAAGAGTAATCCGTTAAACAGTCGTGGGTCGATCGAGGGCGAACGTAATCCAAAGGGCTTGACAAGAGGGGTAATCCGAGGGACACGAGCAATAGTCCAGGCAAGGTGCAAACATAATTCAAAAGACAAGATGAAAGGGTAATCCAAAATACTCAGGCAAGAATCCGAACACGGGAAAGCAGGCAAGGCAAGACTATGACAATGACTAGCCCAGGGTTCCACAAATCTTGCCCTGGAGGGCCAATGCGCTGCAGAGTTTAGCTCCAACCCTAATCAAACTCACCTACCTGTGATTTTCTAATGATCCTGAAGACATTGATTAGCATGCTCCGGTGTGTTTGATTAGAGTTAGAGCTAAACTCTGCAGGAAAGTGGATCTCGTGGGCCAGATTTGAGGTTCACTGGACTAGACTATGAAAACTAGAGCAGGCTTCGTAAAGTAGCTATCAGCTAGGGTAGCGATATGCGCTTACAATACTCGGCAGTTTGAGAAGGATATGAGTGGGTGTAATATAGTGTGTGTGTGATTGGTTACAGCTGTGTGCAGTCAGTGCAATGGTCCGGGATGGCATGCAACAGTTTGTGTAGTGTGAGAGTCAATGTAACAGAAGGGGGACCTCTGGTGGCAATCGGACGGAAGTTCATGAACAGGATTCGTGACGCATATATATCATGTATGGAGCTTTCTGCTTATATTTTGTGAATGAGTGAGCAGCTGAAGTGAGGGGCTGTGCATATCAAGTGAATGAGTGAGCGACCAGAGGTTTTTGTGTTCTGTACGCGGCAGATCACTGCTCTGACACAGGGGACTGCTTATATCATGTGAACGAGTGAGCGGCCAAAGCTTTTTTGTGCTATGTATATGGCAGATCGGTGCCCTGAGGCAATGGGCTGGTTATACCACATGAATGTGTTTTGTACACATGAGTTTGCAGCCCTTTTTTAGTAAACATGGACGTTTACTCTAAGTGAAGTGAGGGGCTGTGCATATCAAGTGAATGAGTGAGCGACCAGAGGTTTTTGTGTTCTGTACGCGGCAGATCACTGCTCTGACACGGGACTGCTTATATCATGTGAACGAGTGAGCGGCCAAAGCTTTTTTGTGCTATGTATATGGCAGATCGGTGCCCTGAAGCAATGGGCTGGTTATACCACATGAATGTGTTTTGTACACATGAGTTTGCAGCCCTTTTTTAGTAAACATGGACGTTTACTCTAATTAAAAAGGCTTATTTCTGCTACTGTAGACTCATTACAGTCTCATATCATGTAAAACATTAATTTAATGGGGTCCTATTATGCTCTTTTACAAAGTCTTGATTTTGTTTTGGGGGTGTACTAGAACATGCTGTCATGTTCACATTATTTTTCACATAATTTACATTATTACAATACCTTCCAAAATGCCTTCCGAAAAACGAAATGTGTTGTGATTGGTTAGCTGTCCCAGTGTGATGTGATTTGCGAACAGTGTTTCAGTACTGCCACGCCCCTTGCCACAGCAGCAAGTTCCGTCTGCTCCGGTATAGTTAAGGATGGTGTCAATATTGCCATATCAATTTGAGCCGGATTCAGACCACAAGAATATTGAACAAGAGGATTGCGCAGAACATTTGCACGCACGGATATTTCAAGACGTATTAGAGTGGTAACATTATTGTTGATGGTGTTGTTTTTTGTTTAGTTTTTTTGGCTAAATCACGTTTTAGATAGGATGTCAACAATCGCTTAAAAATAACTGCATTTACTATGTACAGATAAGTGCATATGTATTATTGTTCTTTAATTCTAACATTATAACATGAATTGCAGTGAAACTGTTATACAGTTGAATTTATTTATACCATAGTCCAGTGTTTCCCACAGTCTTGCACTCTATTTGTGGCACCATATACAGTGGGTACGGAAAGTATTCAGACCCCCTTACATTTTTCACTCTTTGTTAAATTGCAGCCATTTGCTAAAATCATTTAAGTTAATTTTTTTCCTCATTAATGTACACATAGCACCCCATATTGACAGAAAAACACAGAATTGTTGACATTTTT
>NW_015505287.1:1250803-1252561 GCF_001515645.1 Sinocyclocheilus grahami | reverse complement strand
AAAGAGTGAAAAATGTAAGGGGGTCTGAATACTTTCCGTACCCACTGTATATATGCGAACTCATTCTCTGCCAGCAGGAGGCGCTGTTGAAGTGGTAGATATTGAGCTTTCCCCGGTAACACTGTACACAAAGCAGAGCTCAGCTCACAAACGCTGCTTTATCAGACATTACATGCAAGATCAAAAGAAAATGACATCCAATTTTCTGAAGACAGTCGGTTTCCTTCAGAAATACAGTGATATAAATACCCGCACTCAATATGGGAAACACTGTAGTCTCATAATTAAAGTGTGAATTCTGCAGATTACATCATTGTCCAGTATTGTACTGTCAGCAATTTATTATAAAAAAGTTTTCATAATTGTAACATACAGTCGTGGTCAGAATTATTGGCACACTTGGTAAATATGATCAAAGAAGGCTGTGAAAATAAATCTGCGTTGTTAATCACTTTGATCTTTTATTTTAAAATAATTCACAAATATCTAACCTTTCATTGAACTAAAACAATTGAAAATGGGGGAAAATCTCATTATGAAATAAATGTTTTTCTCAAATACACGTTGGACACAATTATTGGCACCCCTAGAAATTGTTATGAGTCAAATATCTGTGAAGTATATTCCCATTCATTTTTACAATTTTGAGGGTGATTTATGAACATGAAATTATCCAGCCATGGCTTCCTGTTTCACAGGAATATAAATAGGAGGGAAAGCAAAGGCCAAATTCCCTTAATCATCCATCACAATGAGAAAAACCAAAGAACATATTTCTGATGTGCAGCAAAAGATAATTGAGCTTCACAAATTAGATAGTGACTTTAAGAAAAGAGCTAGAGCAGTGAAAATTCCCATTTCCACCATCAGGGCAATAATTAGGAATTTCCAATCAACAGAAAATTTTACAAATCTGCCTGGAAGAGGACGTGTGTCTATCGTCCTAAGGCACGGTGAGAAGGAGAGTTTGAGTGGCTAAAGACTCTCCAAGGACCACAGCTGGAGAATTGCAGAAAATAGTTGAGTCTCAGGGTCAGAAAACCTTTAATAAAAAATCAAACAGCACCTACACCACCACATGTTGTTGGGAGGGTTTCAAGAAAAAATGCTCTCATCCAAAAACAATCCCCAGCATATTCTGTTGTTAGACACGACTGGAACTTCAAATGGGACTGGCTTCTGTGGTCAGATGTAACAAAACAAATAACTTTTTAGCAACAAACACTCAAGATGGGTTTGGTGCACACAGGGATAAAAAGTACCCCATGTGTACAAATGAAATATTCTGCTGTATTTTTAATGTTGTGGGCCTATATTTCTGCTGGAGGTCCTGGACATCTTGTTTCGATACATGGCATCTTTGATTCTATCAAATACCAACAGATAAAAAAATAAAAAAGTGACTGACTCCGTTAGAAATCTTATAATGGTCCATGTTTGGATCTTCCAACCGGACAATAATCCAAAAACAAACCTTAAAAACAACACAAAAATGGGTCACTGGGCACAAAACCAAACTTCTGCTATGGCCATTCCAGTCCTCTGACCTGAACCCTATAGAAAATGAGTGTGGTAAACTAAAGAGGAGAAGCACCATCATGGAGCTGGGAATCGGAAAGGTCTGGAGAGATTCTGGACGAAGGAGTGGTCTCTGATCTCTTGTCAGGTGCTCTCTAACCTCATCAGGCATTATAGGAGAAAACTCAGAGCTGTTATTATGCCAAATGGAGGTTTCAAAAAGCTTTGAATAAAATGGTG
>NW_015505287.1:1244302-1250793 GCF_001515645.1 Sinocyclocheilus grahami | reverse complement strand
TCAAATACCAACAGATAAAAAATCAAAAAGTGACTGACTGTTAGAAATCTTATAATGGGCCATGTTTGGATCTTCCAACCGGACAATAATCCAAAAACAAACCCTAAAAACGACACAAAAATGGGTCACTGGGCACAAAACCAAACTTCTGCTATGGCCATTCCAGTCCTCTGACCTGAACCCTATAGAAAATGAGTGTGGTAAACTAAAGAGGAGAAGCACCATCATGGAGCTGGGAATCGGAACGGTCTGGAGAGATTCTGGACGAAGGAGTGGTCTCTGATCTCTTGTCAGGTGCTCTCTAACCTCATCAGGCATTATAGGAGAAAACTCAGAGCTGTTATTATGCCAAATGGAGGTTTCAAAAAGCTTTGAATAAAATGGTGCCATTAATTGTGTCCAATGTGTATTAGAGAAAAACATTTATGTCATAATGATATTTCCCCCCATTTTAAATTCTTAATCGCCAATGAAAGGTTAGATTTATGTGAATTTTTTAAATAAAAGATCAAAATTATTAACAATGCAGATTTATTTTCACAGCCTTCTTTGATCATATTTACCAAGGGGGCCAATAATTCTGACCACGACTGTACATATTTACATACATAATTATTCAGGTGCATGTGTAATAACTTTCGAAAACTTGACGCTACAGCAGCACTTTTTCTTCGTCGTCATGTCTGATGCACTCAACCAAGCGTTCTAACCATGACCTCGCCCCTCCCCACCCCCCAACCATTATAATTTCGGTAGGCGGGAATTATTTGAATGATATTCTAATGGGCCGCTTTGTGACATCACAAAACCCGGAAAACATCCGTTCGTTGTAGTTCTTAAAAATGAATTTTTAAAAAACAAAATTATCTCCCTTTGGAGTGGACTTTGAGATTTGTAACTTTGTAGATCTTTTTTATGCCAAACACTAAAATACAAAAAGTGAAAAAGCATAATAGGACCACTTTAAATTTGAGACAAAAACACAAACTGGGTGCTTAATGCAAATATAATTTCAGACACATTTCAGACATTTATGTCTTTATGATCAGCCACAATTCATAAAAATGTAAGTACAGATGTGTCTACTTTGTCAGTCACCTTGAAGTCATGCATTTTCGGAAGTAATGTCAGCTTCATTGATTATAAAGATAATATAATTTTTATAAACAGATTATTTTCTGTATATAACCCATTCACAATTTGAAAAAAAGTTTTGTTTCTCACGCTGCTAAATACCTAGCCTACTGCAAAGGTTCCGGAGTGACAACTGTATTACAATGCAAGCCGAAATCTGAAATTTTGATGTCTGACATCGTGATAACCATTAGCAATGAACAAGACAAAAAAAAAATCCTTAACCAGTGAAAAGCCTGTAAAAGCCTTAACCACTGGTAAAAGCCTTTTATTTAACCTCAGCACACGGGCAAGAACCATCTTATTGCATGACGGGTAATTTTTTGCAATAAGACAAAAGCAAATCAGTGAGCAGTGACCGGATTCCGAGTGGAGTGTTTGCTTTACTTGCTGCCTCGGAGAGTGAAAAACCACAATTGCAAATATAAGTTCCATTGTAATGGCAGAACCGGACTGGACAGGCTGAGATCAGTATGGAAGAACTGGCATTAGACAGTGAACCTTCAGAACAGCACAGATCAATGCCTGCTTAACCTCTTCAGGTAGGACAACTCTTGGCATGTAGCTATTTAATCTCAGCAGAAATGACAGTATGTTGTCAAGGTGCCTGCTATGAAATCTCTCGACTGCTTGAGGTTTGCCAACAATTCTTGTTACAATTCTTGTTGATGTTATTCTGTATATATATATATATATATATATATATATATATATAGTGCTTAGAGCACTTCAGAACTGCAGGGCAGTAATAGGGTCAGTGCTACAGTCAGGTCTGTGTTACTATATAAGTGTTTTTTCTGTGAATGAGAAAATAATTCACAGTACAAGAATAAAACCTAAATTACAAAATATGAGATCAAGTAGCGTGTATTTTTTTTCAGTATTGTAAAATTACAATATAATATATTGAATAAAAATAATAAATTAAATAAAACATGAAGCACAAAAATCTTGCAGATTTTTTTGTAGAAAATGTACATCGCCATCTCTCTCTAACAAGAGTGACTGAAATGTACCTGATGTGGTAATTGTGACTTCCAAACTAATAAATGCAAAATTACAAAGTAAACCTCTCATTTACATATCCATTTTCGTTCATGTCCCAATCAATTTGAACCTGAAGTGACATTTGATTGATTACATGATGGCGCCGATGCTGATGGCTGCCTCCGTGGCGTGCTCCGCAGTTGTTTTTATGTTTTTGTTAGTTTGTCCTGTCTTTAGTTATATCCCTGCAATCAGTTTCACCAGAGACGAATTGCTGGACATTCGGAAGTACACACCACCCGATATTTCACCGGTTTTCGACTATTCGGATGTTTTGCTGGACATTGTTGTCGGGGGAGCTGTGGCGCTGATCAAACGCTTCAGGACGCGCAGACGGGGGAAGCGAGCCGGCGTGCTCGTGAAGCTCAGAGTGCACAGTTTTAGCTCTAATAGGACCTTTGTATGTTTGATCACAGTTTAGGGGCTGATACAAATAGGGTGTCCTACATCTGCGTATTAAGATTGCTGAATGACTGGTTGTGATGAAACTGAGCATTAGTTACCAACAGAGTCAAACAAGGCTGTGTCATTGCCCCTACCCTGTTCTTTTATTTTTATTAGTGCACTCCTGCACATCATAGGTGAAAATTTGCCCCAGGAAGATAAAATCATGTGTAGAACAATGTATAGACTCAGTCCCTTGCAGAACCTGATTTTACCTGGGTCAACATCTTTGTTGACCCTGGAACAACATTGTGATTAACCAATCAGATTTGAAGAACCAGTTTATAGTTTATGTGAAGTTTAGGCTTACAATCAGTGTTTGGTGCTTGTACATCAGTGTCATTAATCTATAATTTCCTCTGATTTTAGGGATTACTCATGGTTAGGTTTAGGTGTAGGGATATGGTCAAGACTAAATTTTTGGATTAAAATGTTCCAGGGTCAACAAAATATGTTGACCTAGGAACACATCTAACTCGGCAAAATCTGGACGTGCTCAGTCCTTTAGTGTTCCTCCCAGAGGAGAACCTGCAGTGTATTCTTGAAAAGAATAAAAGCAACTTGTCCTGGCCATATATTACTATTAAAAAGAACCACATCTTTTACAGGCCATTACCCACCAAAAAAAGTATATAAATTCAGCAATCCATGCTGACAATATCAGAATTGCAAATGTAGATACAGTTTTATATACAGTACTAAGCCTATATCTAGTGTATATATAATATATATATTTATAGTATTTGTATACTACAGCAGGGGTGGCGAACCCGTGGCTCGCGAGCCGCTCTCGGCTCTTTCACTGCTCTTCAATCTATCCACATGTTCTGTGTTTACAATCCCAATTTATTTTTAAAATGTCAAAACATAATTTTGCAATAAAGGGGTATGTATTTAAATGCATTTGCCGAATTAAATTTTTTAATATGTATTATTATTATTTATTTTTTTTTAAATTTTTACACAACCTCTCGCGCGATTTAACATACAGTTGACACGCGATTGACGTGAAGTTTGTTAGTATCAATCCTCATGACATAGTCAGGGAAGCGTACAGCTAAGCGTAAATACAAAGATGAGCACAGAACATTTTTATCTGAATGGGAGGATTTATATTTTTTTGTTGAAAGAAATGGAAAGCCATTCTGCTTGATATGCCAGACTTCGTGGTCGCATTTTACAAGTAGATATAACTGCAGACCGGAGATCTCCAAAAGTGGGCAGGGTCTCCACATGCAAAGACTTTCACCATTGGCTCTGGCTCCAGCCAATTATTTTTTTTTTTAAATTTTTACACAACCTCTCGCGCGATTTAACATACAGTTGACACGCGATTGATGTGAAGTTTGTTAGTATCAATCCTCATGACATAGTCAGGGAAGCGTACAGCTAAGCGTAAATACAAAGATGAGCACAGAACATTTTTATCTGAATGGGAGGATTTATATTTTTTTGTTGAAAGAAATGGAAAGCCATTCTGCTTGATATGCCAGACTTCGTGGTCGCATTTTACAAGTAGATATAACTGCAGACCGGAGATCTCCAAAAGTGGGCAGGGTCTCCACATGCAAAGACTTTCACCATTGGCTCTGGCTCCAGCCAATTGTTATTGACTTACATTTCAAAATAAAACTTTATAAATTAAACATTGTTTCTAGTTCATAAAATAATAGTTCTAAAATAAAATATGCTATAGAAATAAATATTCTCCGTGAGAGCAGAGCCCAAAGCTCGTGGCCAGTGGTGTTCGGACTGGAGTTTGAACCTCTGTGTAGTAATATAAACGGGAATCACCCACGAGCTCTCCCATGAGCCATCCCAGCGCAGCACAGGGGAAAGATTTTACTCTATCGCTTTGTTCTAAGCAACGGGGGCGTCCCGGGGCTCGAAATTCGCAGGGTAGGAGGGGGTTGATACACTGGGTGTAACTAAAAACGTGCCATTGTCCGGTGAGGTCCGGTTGGGGAGTTACAGAACGATCTCATATTGCATAATCTTATCAACTGTTTATCTCCTGAACTGCAACTTTCATTACCACACTATTCAGCGCCAATCCCGCCGTGCAGTCAATTTCACTGGTTAAGGTTAGGGTCAGGTGTGGGGTAGGTTTAGGGGTTAGCATTTTTTGTAGCATAGTGTAGGAAATCAACACTTTAATTGACACAACCAATAAAATCTTTAGAATCAGCTGTGGGGCGGAGTTTGCACTGAAGTGGATTGGGAAAAATATGCACATGCGTGTCATGTGCCTGTCTGTCAATGGGAGGAAGCCACGCCCTATTTTGGAGCTCCCACCCCGTTTTGGAGTTCCCGCCCCCATTTGGAGATCTCCAGACTGCAGTTATACCCTTCTTGCATTTTAAGGCTTCAAATCTTGAGCGCAGTTTCACCTCACTCCATTCTACCTTAGCCTGGGAATTTCCCATAGGCAGTGAACTTCACAAGCACAAGGTAAAGACACTGAAATGTCAGTCAGAAAAGCAAACTCAGCTTTTCCGAAAATTTACCAAGCATTCAGAGATGGTCACATTAGCGTCATATCAGTTAGCATAGAACATTGCTCGTGCAAAAAAGCCATACCTTGAAGGGGAATTTGTTAAAAAGTGCCTCTGTGATGCTGTTGCTATTCTTTGTCCCGAAAATTAAAATTTGAAACGTTCAGTAAAGGACCTTCAACTGTCACGGCACACTGTTGAACAGAGAATATCGGACATTGACAATTCAGTAGAAACACATTTATTAACAGATCTTCAAAAGTGCCGGTATTTCAGCATTGCGTTGGATGAGTCTTGCAATGTTCAAGACAAGCCACAATTGGCAATATTTGTACGGTTTGTGTCAGAAGACTGCACAATTAAGGAAGAGCTGCTTGACATTGTGCCGCTGAAAGACAGAACTCGTGGCATCGATCTGAATTGATGACTGTTGTTGAGAAAGCAGATCTGCAGCAATAGCCACGGATGGAGCTCCAGCCATGTTGGGATCTGAGAAAGGTCTTATAGGGCTGTGTAAAGCTGATGATCGTTTTCCAGAATTTTGGACATTTCACTGTATTATCCATCAAGAGCACTTGGTGTCTAAAAAGCTGAACTTAGACCACATCATGAAACCTGTGCTGTAAATTGTCAATTTTATACGCACACATGCTCTCAATAACAGACAGTTCAAAAATCTCATTGATGAACTTAATGAAAATCTTCCATGTGATCTTCTTCTTCACTGCGCTGTGAGATGGCTTTCAAGGGGTAATGTGGTTTCTTGTTTCTTTGAGCTTTTGAATGAAGATGAAGATGTTCCTTGCAGAGAAACATAGGGACTATCCTGAGCCCTACATGATCCCCAGTGGATTTAGGATTTGGCTTTTTTAGTCGACATGCTGCATTATCTGAATGGACTGAATGTGGATAATTAAAGATGCTGCCTGACCTGGTGCAGTGTTTTCACATTTGTCAACAAACTCAAGCTGTTCAAGACACATCTACAAAAGAGAGACTACACACATTTTCCGTCCTTGTTGAAGGCAAGTGGACAAGCAGCAGAGGTTGTAAAAGGGAGTACTGCACAGTATGTAATACTGCTTGAAAATCTTGAGCAAAGTTTTGAGGACAGATTCTCCAACCTACGGCAAAAAAGACCACAGATTACATTTCTGATCAACCCATTCACTGCTGAATCAGACTGTTTAAAAGCCCCTTTAGTGGAAGATGAAGCAGCATCTCAGCTTGAAATGATCAAACTTTCTGAGGATGACAGACTTAAAAGTGTTCTGAGGGAAGGAACCGTGGATTTTTGGAAGATTGTGCCGGTGGAGAGATATCCCAATGTCAAACGGGCTGCACTCAAACTACTGTCAATGTTTGGGTCAA
>NW_015505287.1:1236164-1244254 GCF_001515645.1 Sinocyclocheilus grahami | reverse complement strand
ATGTTCAAGACAAGCCACAATTGGCAATATTTGTACGGTTTGTGTCAGAAGACTGCACAATTAAGGAAGAGCTGCTTGACATTGTGCCGCTGAAAGACAGAACTCGTGGCATTGATCTGAAAGAGACACTGATGGCTGTTGTTGAGAAGGCAAATCTGCAGTTGTCAAAACTAACAGCAATGGCCACGGACGGAGCTCCAGCCATGTTGGGATCTGAGAAAGGTCTTATAGGGCTGTGTAAAGCTGATGATCGTTTTCCAGAATTTTGGACATTTCACTGTATTATCCATCAAGAGCACTTGGTGTCTAAAAAGCTGAACTTAGACCACATCATGAAACCTGTGCTGGAAATTGTCAATTTTATACGCACACATGCTCTCAATCACAGACAGTTAAAAAATCTCATTGATGAACTTGATGAAGATCTTCCATCTGATCTGCTTCTTCACTGCTCTGTGAGATGGCTTTCAAGAGGTAATGTGGTTTCTTGTTTCTTTGAGCTTTTGAATGAAGATGAAGATGTTCCTTGCAGAGAAACATAGGGACTATCCTGAGCTACATGATCCCCAGTGGATTTCAGATTTGGCTTTTTTAGTCGACATGCTGCATTATCTGAATGGACTGAATGTGGATAATTAAAGATGCTGCCTGACCTGGTGCAGTGTTTTCACATTTGTCAACAAACTCAAGCTGTTCAAGACACATCTACAAAAGAGAGACTACACACATTTTCCGTCCTTGTTGAAGGCAAGTGGACAAGCAGCAGAGGTTGTAAAAGGGAGTACTGCACAGTATGTAATACTGCTTGAAAATCTTGAGCAAAGTTTTGAGGACAGATTCTCCAACCTACGGCAAAAAAGACCACAGATTACATTTCTGATCAACCCATTCACTGCTGAATCAGACTGTTTAAAAGCCCCTTTAGTGGAAGATGAAGCAGCATCTCAGCTTGAAATGATCGAACTTTCTGAGGATGACAGACTTAAAAGTGTTCTGAGGGAAGGAACCGTGGATTTTTGGAAGATTGTGCCGGTGGAGAGATATCCCAATGTCAAACGGGCTGCACTCAAACTACTGTCAATGTTTTGGGTCAACTTACATCTGTGAATCACTTTTTTCGACACTAAAACAAGTGAAATCAAAGCATCGCTCTGTTCTTACTGACACACATATGAAAGAGTTGCTACGAGTAGCCACAACTGAATACAAGCCAGACCTAAAAAAGATTGTGGAAACCAAGGACTGTCAGGTGTCCCACTGAGTCAAGTAAAAGGAGGTAGACTGATTTAAATCCATTAAAATTATTGCGTTATGTAATTAGGCGTATAAGTTATTGTGATATACTGTTGTTTGCAAATCTGTTGTGTGGCTCTTTGCAGTGATAAAGTTTTTTTTTTTTTTTTTTTTTTTTGGCTCCTTATGCCAAACAGGTTCGCCAACCCCTGTACTACAGTATATCTAGTATATATATAATCCTTAAAAGTCAACATTGATATTGAAATAAAACTGACTGTGAAAAAGGGTCTTTGAAAATCTTGGCCTGCAGGCCAAAACTAAAATATTGTTCTACAAACTTTAATGCTCTCAGTCCGTATGCTCCCAGTGGTCTAGTCGGGATACTCTGCAGTTCTTGTGGAAACCATGTTAATGTGTCTCTCAGCCCCAGACGCACTATATAGTTTCCTCTCCAAGGGATCCAGTCATTTAATGCATGTCTTCGTGTTACAGTACTCTAGTTATAGATGTTATATTAATACACATTTTATCTCAAATGTCTCAAGCCTGGCACTTTTTCTCCCTCCCCATATATCATCTTTCCATATCACTTCATCCCTTTATGGAATCCTGCTTTATACATCCTGCTCTATCAATTATCGAGTGCACTAATTTAATCCCACCATCCATCTCAGTAATGAGTATATAACCAATGTACACTCAACGGCTAGCCACAAGGAAATACCCATGTACTGTGAGCGATGCACCAAATGAATTCCTGCATCTCTCGTCAAAAGAGTCCGTCCACAGCACTTCCCAGTTTGTTGTCCTGGAAAACAGATCTGCCATAGTGTCCCTCAGGGATCTGTCTTGTGCTTTTTTTATGCTTCCTAGGGCAAATTGTTAAGAAATATGATTTAGGGTATCACTTTTATGCTGATGATACCTACATTTACATCAGCTCATCAAATTTATATCAGGCTATGGAATGCACTTCCTTGTACTGTTAGAAATGCTCCCTTACACATCTTTTAAAATAGTTAAGATCTATAATAGATAAACAGATAATACATTAAATGATTATAGAAAGAATAAAGCTAAATTGATTAGCTGTTCAATAGGGTGTTGACTTTTACTGTATTTTACTCTGTTATTCTGTTACTCACCTATGCATTCTACAAAACCTTTCATAAAGTCCTTATAATTGGTTAACAGTCATGTGTCTGCTGCCTTACCTGACAGCCATGGATTTTCCATCACATCCATCCAAACCTCTTGTCCTACGTATTCACAGATAATGAATTTTATATAATTAATTCTGAATTACATTGCTCTCCTCAGACTATTTAAACCAACATGCTAATTTCAGATCTCTCTGTCTGAGCATATTTGAATACACAGACAACCATTCTCAGTTTCCCTTGCGCTCCTTTATTCACCACACCGCTATCACTTTAGCCTGAGGCGCTGAATGCTTCAGTGACTCTTTCTGGGTTCAGCGTGTGCTGATGTGATCTCATAAATGTAGGCTGTTTATATTATACTCAGCAAGGAGGAAAAGTAAACAAAGCTATGATCCAGTAGCTAAACAGTAGATTCTGTTTATGACATTTATGTCAATGTTTTTGCTTCTAGAAGCAGTTTGATTATAGTGCTTTTATCTTTTTTGTTTCATTTGATGATATCTTTTAAATGTCAAAGAATGCAGCAAATTTTGCATTAATAAATTAAAAGTACAATTAATCAAATTTAAATCCCAATATGAACTAGTATTCGTGAATACTGAAGCACAAATGACTGTTATGTAAATTTGAAGCATGTTGTGTGTGTCTCAGTATCAAGCATGTGTGACGCTCGTCTGCCATCTCACTATATGAGGGCATGAACACATGAACTTCATCTCCAGAGCTGCTGTGAGAGTCACTTCACCAGCGTTTCACTTGAGTAAATTATTGTCAGATACACACAAAAACTCAAAGAGAGGGGTGTCCAGTCCTTCTCCTGCTACATCTCTTGCAGAATTTAGCTCCAACACACTTGCTTGGAAGTTTCTGGTAATCCTGAAGACCACTGCATCACTGCTTTATGTTGCTTTACTATTGATGGAACCAGTTCAGTGGGTTTAAATATTGTGACCATGTTACTATGATTTCGGGAAACAGTCTTGTCCAGATAATTTGTCCAGCAGTGCATCATCACAGTGGTTTAAGCAGAGTGTTACGACGTTGTACAGGATACACTCCCCAGCTCCGTATTGCAGTGCTCATAGTGCTTGAGCATTTGGCTTCCTGTACAGCTTAAAACTGACTAAAACAGACTATGTTATGGTTAAGGATTGCTGCAAGAACAAAGTAAATCAATACACCGGAGTCTCTTCAACTTGGGACACTTTTTATGCCCCCAGAGGTAGATTTTTATTATTTTAACATTTTCCTATATAAAGAGTACATTAAAATGACTTTTTACAATGTTTTCATCATTTATTTTTCTTTATTATATTTTTCTTGTCCAAAATCAGAAAACATTAATTCTTTCAGTCAACTTATGCAAGTGGGTTATTAGCCTTGGTAAGACAGAAACAATTGCCTTTTTGTTCCAAGAATTTTGTCCCTCTACTTTGTTTGCCTCTCTTAAGATGAATCGCTTTATGTATCCCCCAATTGTAAGTCGCTTTGGATAAAAGCGTCTGCTAAATGACTAAATGTAAATGTAAATGTAAATTCCATGACCATCGTTTCCATCCCTGAAAAAACCAGCATATGCTGGTTAGGTATGTTTTGAAGCATGGTTGCTGGTTTGAGCTGGTTTAAGCTGGTCTTGAGCTGTTTAAGATGGTCCTGAGCTGGTCATGTGCTGGTTCTAAGCTGTTGCATGATAAATCGCATGAGCTTGTCATGCGCATCTCGTCAGTATAAAGCCGGTTCTGTGATTAGTTGTAAATCTCCATCACGTGCTTTCGATTTATCGTGCAGCCCTAGTCCTAAACAACTAGCTCCTGCTCTGGACCAGCACATGTCCAGCTTAAAACAGCTTATGGCCAGCTAAGAACCAGCTTAAACCACCGCAAACCAGCACCCATGTTTCAAAACATACCTAACCAACATATGCTGGTTTATTCAACAGGGATGACATGCAAGTGTGGAAATGGTATTTTGGGCAAATGTTCCTAAAGTCCACAAGGCCAAAAGTGCCAATAGTTGAAGGAGGATTCACCTTGTTTATAAATCTCTCTTGCTCAAATCTATCACGTCCTATTGGTTACCCCCTCCTTATGCGCTAATGATGCTGAACTATGCTCTTGACTTGAGTCTAATCTCTCTCTATTTCACCATGCCCTCATCCCTCTTTCTTTCCAGGATGATAACTGGGGTGAGACTACGACAGCTGTCACTGGCACCTCAGAACACTCTCTATCTCAGGAGGACATTGTTCGCATCAGCAAAGACCTCGACGACAGCGTGGGCTTGGACTGCAAACGTTATCTAAATGTGGCTCTGTCTGTCATCCTGGGACTTGTGGTTTTTCTTACTCCACTTGCCTTCCTTATCCTGCCTCACCTCCTCTGGGCTGATAGACTGACAGCCTGTGGAACGGCCTGTGAAGGTCTCTTTATATCTGTGGCATTTAAACTGCTGATTTTATTGTTGGCAGTGTGGGCTCTATTCTTCAGGCCACCCAGTGCTGGTTTGCCAAGAATCTTCGTCTTTCGAGCCTTACTAGCCACATTGGTGCTATTGTTTGTGCTTTCCTATTGGTTGTTTTATGGAGTACGCATCCTGGACTCACAGGTGAGGCTAATAATGTGCCTACTTGCCTTATTATTCCAAAAAATTTAAATTCTGTAATCATTTACTCATCCTCCTGTCATTCAAACCTTTATGAAATCTTTATATTATTCTGCACAACAAAAAGTAAGATATTTTGAAGAATGTTTTAATTCAGCTATTTTGTCCATACAAAGTCAGTGGTGTTCAAAACAGACTAACTCTAACACTAACTTCGGAGTCATATTTGTGACTAAGGGTCAGTTGCAGTAATGAGGATTAAGCTTAAATTTAGATTAAATCAAGGTCATTTTTAATCTGGATTTAAATTGCACTTTAGATATATTATCTTTAATCCTGTTGCTCCATTACTTTAAACTTTGATATAAATCTCAGTCAGGGATGAACTTTAAATATGAGAAGATGTGGAGGTTTAAATAATAATAAAATCACCTACAGTTAAAATATGTGGCTTACTGAAAAAAGACAAGCAGTGTAGCTGCTTTTACATGTAAAAACCGAAGTGTACTTTGGGCTTAACTGCACCAACACTAAAAATATTAAGCTAATTAGCATGGCCCATTCTCCAAAAACATCTCTGTGTGAGTACTAGTCCCAATTCCCTCTACTTTGTTACTTTAAAATATCAACATGTTAATATATCACAGAGAAACATTTCCAATAATGTTATGTACCAGCTAATTCTCATATTACCCTACTTTATGAAACAGTCACTGACAGTCTCTCTATCTGTTCCAGGATGAGGACTACCAAGGGATTGTGCAGTATGCAGTTTCACTAGTGGACGCTCTGCTCTTTATCCACTACCTGGCCATCGTGCTGCTGGAGCTCAGACAGTTACAGCCGTTCTTCTCTCTCTGTGTCACACGCTCCACAGATGGAGCAACACAACACTATAACTTGGGTCAACTCAGGTTAGAACACTGTCAATAAACTGCTAGATTTATGTAGTTATGAAAAATTTATTTTGAAATGTAATATGCAAAATGGCAATGTATTTCTGTATTTAAATTGAAATTTTCCCAAACATATTTGCAACGTTTAGTGCAAATTGATCATATGCAAATTAAAAACATATTTTAACGCTTTATACACTACCAGTCAAAAGTTTTTGAGCAGTAAGATTTTTAAAGAATTCTCTTCTGCTCACCAAGCCTGAATTTATTTGACCCAAAATACAGCAAAAGCAGTAATATTGTGAAGTATTTTTACTATTTTAAATGACTGCTGTCTATTTGTATATATTTTAAAATGTAATTTATTCCTGTGATTTCAAAGCTGAATTTTTAGCATCATTACTCCAATTCAACAATACAAAAACAATGCCCTAAAAATGTTTTATCCCATAATGGAGCGCACGTCACGTGGCACCTAAGCGTTGCACATGCCTCAATATTTATCATTGTTTACACTCCAATTGATGCATGTGACCATACAGAAAATTGTGCTGCTGCTACTCTGCCTGCCCCAGATGACACTTAACCAGTCAGATCTAGCAGCTGTCACAGAACATGCCACAGCCAAGGTGAAATAACTTCAAAATCACGGGCATCAATCGCAGTGTCCGGTGGCTGAAAACAGTGCGAGATCTTGTGGCAGGCGCGTGACATTTAGGTGCCACGGAATACACGCTATATTATGGATTAAAAGAGAGGAATTAAATATAAGGTAAGGTGGTAATTAAATGTAGAATTACACTATTTGCTTACCTGAATCACTCGGCGTGCAAACAGTGAGATGTTGAGACAGGCGCGATGCTTTAGGTGCCTTGGGACGCACGATCTATTATGGATTAAAAGAGAAGAATTAAAAATATAAGGTATGGTGGTAAATAAGTGTAGAATTGCACTGTCTGTTTGATCTCATGCATCAATCGTAGTGTAGACAGTAAGAGATCTTGAGGCAGGTGAAAAGCGTTTGGTTCATGGTGAATATTGACCTATTGTGCGTCCTGTTGCCGAACCCCGCCTTGATGTAACGATTGACTTAAACTACATGTATCATGGGTATTTAATGAAAAATTTAAATTTAAGTCAGCATTTTGCTACCCTTTTGCTGCAACTTTGGCTCAGAATGCATTTTGAAATTCTCACTGCATTATGCTAAAATTATCACGCGATATTATGATGAAAATGTAATCCCAAGTGTCCTACCCGTAAGTCTGAATGCATCTAGGAAAAACAGCATTTTAAGAATAATTTTGCTGCAGTTTTTGCTTGGACACATTAAACAATCTCATCAATTTGGGTAGTACATTTTAATTTGAATTTTGCTACTTATAAACCATTAAAATATGTTCCCTTTCATGGGAACTTCGAACTGCATCTTCTAGGGGTCGCTATGGGGGGAATGCCTCTTCATGACCCCTGTCTAAAGCATACATTGAAAAAACACCAATTCGTTGGCCGGCGACAGCCATGACGTCACTACCGGTGCGACTATAGTATAAATAGGCACCGGGAGCACACATCATTCTCTTCTTCGACTTCATTGACTGTTTTGTTTGAAGCGTGCATTTCTGTGGTAAGAGTGATCTCTATTCATCTCTTTATGGCGATCACTAGCAAAGCGTTTAAGGATGTGTGCATCCGTGTTGACGTTGTTTAACATCTGATGACACACACGATCTATGCGTTATTTGTTTGGGCTAAGAGCACACACTCGATGCCTCCGAGGGTGCAATCGGCGTGCACTGCGGGCATTTTTTCCAAGTGAAAAGCTCCGCTCTCGTTTGTCTCTCTTTTTGAGGAAAGAGGGGCAGCCATCTGCTTCCCACGATTCAGGACCCGCCGCTGCTGAGGCACGGAAAGGAATGAGCTCGTGGGGATCTCAGGTGGATCTGGCCGATGAGTTTGAAGAGGGGTTTCCCTTTCGCGATCGTAGGCTGTGCACGAGAGTGAGCCGCTGGAGGATGATGTTATTAGGAAGAATCGTGGGTCAAAGGAAGGTAAGTAAAAGACCTAAGGGATGTAATCCAATTAGGTTTGGTTGGTTCTATGGCTTCATAGTGACCATCTTGATGGTCCAGTCTAGAGGCTTCTTCGGACAGAGCTCTGACGCGGGAACCATGGTGGGTGAGTACGATCCATG
>NW_015505287.1:1206821-1235785 GCF_001515645.1 Sinocyclocheilus grahami | reverse complement strand
TTGAGCTCCCTCTCGATTGAGAGCTGGATGTTTGCTCCCTCAGCTACAGATTTAGTGCTAGCCACTCCAGCATTATAGCCGTAGATTGACTTGATGACTTCTCAAGACATAGCTCTATTTCCATCTATAGGCTGCTCTTTCAGAGTGCCACGAGAACCCCAGAACAGTATTTCTAAAATCCACATAGCTGGTAAGTGTGCACGTTATGCTTTGCCCACTTTTCTAAAATCCTGTACGGTAAGAGCTACGCGCAAAACCCCGGTTCAGCCTTGGGCCACCACTCCTCCTATGTATCCTCTGGATACCTACTTTAACAGGGTGTTGCTACTAGGGGTCTGTTGAGACAGTTCCTTCAGCACATACAAAGAGGAACGTGCGGTAGCCCCTGTGTGACGGGCCAAGACTAGTATGATTCTAGGCTCTTGGTCGTATTCCCTTAAAGGAATCTATTCTTGATTCCAAGCCTTGAGCTCTACGCCGGGCCCAGGAGTCTGGCCCTAACAAGTATTTATTTTGAGGTATGTAGCCTAGGCCTTTGGCCGTAGGGAATAACGTCACTGACAGCCGTCTAACGTCCCAGGGGCAAATCCCATAGCAATATGGTAGAGTTGGTTCTTAGTGATCGCCATGGTTCTGGCATGCACTCCCCTCAGCATGGTGGCGTGGGTATACCATTCCCCATAGCGACCCCTAGAGGACGCAGTTCGAAGTTCCCATGAAAGGGAACATCTCAGGTTACTTGTGTAACCATGGTTCCCTGAGTAGGGAACGAGACACTGCGTCCTCTAGGTTTCTTGCCATGCTGCGGACTCGAGCTTCAGACAAAGAAGTGAATGATGTGTGCTCTCGTCGCCTATTTATACTATAGTCGCACCGGTAGTGACGTCATGGCTGTCGCCGGCCAACAAGTTGGTGTTTTTTCAATGTATGCTTCAGACACGAGTCACGACGAGGCGTTCCCCCCCCCATAGCGACCTCTAGAGGACGCAGTGTCTCGTTCCCTACTCAGGGGAGCCATGGTTACACAAGTAACGTGAGACGTTTTTTGATTTACATATTAAAACTAGTGTAGGAAATAGCAAGTGTAAATTATATAATTGAATTTTCATTTTCATTTTGCACTAAATGTTGTACATATATATGGGAAAATGTACATTTAAATACAGAAATACATTGCAATTTTACATATTGCATTGCCATTTTGCAAAAGTAATTTTGAGAAAGCCCATGAAAGAGACAATGACCATAGAGAGCTCGCTGCTGTGGGAGTGTTTGGAGTATTGTATACATGATGTCATCAAACTCAGGCTAGTATGTCCTAATAATCCTGACCAAATATTTCACATTCTTGGAAATTTGTCCACCCTGTTACATGAAATTTTTATAATGCAGTTAAACAGGGTGGACATTTTAAGCTAATGAAGCTCATTGCTAGTTAGGAAAGAACATCATGCCAGCAGATTAACATTTAAGAAGATATTTAATAGATGTATAAAATCTTTTTTTATATATTTTTTTATGTCCAGTATAAATTAACACAACAGGTAGACATTAAGTTTTACACTATTAGATAAGGCTTAAATATTGAGAAAATACGAGTGGCACAATTCCTGCAATTCTTTTCGAAAACTTTATTTTTGACTTGTCACGGAAGTTAATGCCAGTGTTTTTTAAGTCTTGTCAGTATAAGCATTCAAATGATTTTAATCTGTTCAAGCACAAAAGAGAACTTTATTCAGCACTTACGCACTGTTTTCTGTGCACTCACACCCCAAGCTAGATTCAGTCATTGCTCCAGGTTGTTGTTATGACGTCTCGTTTCCATTGTAATCTCTCTCCATTATATGGTGGGGTCATTGAGGGTCAAAATATTTGAGAACAAGATTGTGCAATCAAGAATCAAACTTATGCGCATTTCTTTCTTCTGTCGAGCACAAAAGATGATGAATGGTCTCAGTTTTATTCTCCATAAAATGAAAGTCCATTGTATTAAATTATGATCCTTAATGTTCTTCAGAATATTTTGTTTTGTGAAAGTAATACATACAAGTTTGGAACAACATAAGGTTTGAGTAGATGATGACAGAATTTTCATTTTTTGGGTTAACCGTTTATAATATTCTGAAACCATATGGACGTGGATTCAGTGGTGCATTTTATTTTCGATTGATTGTTGAAACCTTTATTTTGTGCTTTGCATTTTCAGTTTTGTGTCTCCCTATTTCTTTTCATATTCTCATCCTGTATTCTCCCTCCTTTTTCTTGTCTGCAAATATGATAGCTAATAATTTCCAACTCCAATACATCTGTGCCAAATAGATCCTTTCAGATTTACACATCCTTTCTTTTTGCCTCTAATGTTATTAAATTGAAGCTCTTCCTGGTGTTTCTGTTCTGCTCTACTTTGTCACCATTATAAGAGCTGGAGCTCAGGCATCTGTGTTTCTTGTTAGGCATCTGGCATGGATGCTGTCATGTTTTTATAATTACACACCCGATGGCTTGTTTATATTCATACTGACATCCTGAAAACATTACAACCCTAGTCTCAGATCAGTTGCAAAAAAGTGATCCTAAAACACTTAGCAAGTGCCAATGGCACAAAAACCTATTTCTGAAAAGAAGTAGGCCACCTCTCCCTTTTATTTTCTCTCCTTCTGAGTGTCTTTTGTGTGGTGAGGTGTCTGCTCATCCTCAGGGTGGACAGTAGAGCATCTGAAGCATGCATGTAAATAGGAAGCACATGCCGTGATCAAGTACAAGCTCACTACAATCAGGTTAGCATGGCTTAACAAATCACACAAGCTTCTGGCTGAGGCATCTGGCCCCAGTATAACTGTCGCTGTGTTAAGTGACCCAAACACACTCACACTTAGCAGCTGGTGGAGTCTGTTATCCTGATTTAAGGCCAAGTGTGTCATTTTCTCCTCTGTCTGGGAGACATGAACAACACTGTATTACTATGTTTCCCCCTGGCATAAACCCAAAGCACACATGATTTCCAGTAAAGCAGCATTGCATTTATGTAACGTCTAGTTTGAAAAGTCTGTTTTGTTTGACTAATTTTTCTGAATGACATACTAAACCCTTAGAGACCTACAGCAGCAAAACTCGAACACATGATTTTGATTTTCATTTAACCCATAATAATGGGTTGATTTGTGCTAGCTTTTTTTTAATTGGAATACTAGCTTTTTATCTCATGCATAGGTTCATATTTCCAGACCAACTTAAATCCTGTAAAAAAAAAAACACTATATAACCACTGTGTTTACATGATTTACTTTATTTGGATGAATACAGTTCTTAAGGAGACATGCAAAACATGCAGTGTTGGGGTGCCTCCAGGACCAGGGTTGGGAACCACTGATATAGCCTACTTGATAATGTCAGATCGCACATCATTAAAACAACACTTACCATATTATCGAAGATATACTGTATATCGCACACCCCAGACTCGACTTGAGTGGAAAATGAAATCATCCGCGGTTGTGCATGCAGTTGTTTGCACATGAGCAAAGGTATTTTTAGGAGTCTAACTTGCAAACGCCAGACCACTGATTCGTCAAACCTGCTTTCCTGCAGTCCGTGTTCTTTTGACTTCTGACTAGTTTGAAAAGTCTGTTTTGTTTGACAAATTTTTCTGAATGACATACTAAACCCTTAGAGACCTACAGCAGCAAAACTCGAACACATGATTTTGATTTTCATTTAACCCATAATAATGGGTTGATTTGTGCTAGCTTTTTTTTAATTGGAATACTAGCTTTTTATCTCATGCATAGGTTCATATTTACAGACCAACTTAAATCCTGTAAAAAAAAACCCACTATATAACCACTGTGTTTACATGATTTACTTTATTTGGATGAATACAGTTCTTAAGGAGACATGCAAAACATGCAGTGTTGGGGTGCCTCCAGGACCAGGGTTGGGAACCACTGATATAGCCTACTTGATAATGTCAGATCGCACATCATTAAAACAACACTTACCATATTATCGAAGATATACTGTATATCGCACACCCCAGACTCGACTTGAGTGGAAAATGAAATCATCCGCGGTTGTGCATGCACTTGTTTGCACATGAGCAAAGGTATTTTTAGGAGTCTAACTTGCAAACGCCAGACCACTGATTCGTCAAACCTGCTTTCCTGCAGTCCGTGTTCTTTTGACTTCTGACTATTTTGTAGTAAGTAACGAATATGCTTCGGGGAAATGTATCGAAGTAAAAGTATACATTTTAATTAGGAAATGTAGTGGAGTAAAAGTAAAAGTTGGCTGAAATATAAAAACTCATGAAAAGTACAGATACTCCCAAAAAATACTTAAGTACCGTAACAAAGTATTATTACTTCGTTACATTAAACGACTGTTTAACACACCTGATCCAACTAATCAAGTCTTTCAGGCTTATTTGAAAACTACATGGTATGGGTGTTGAAACAGTGTCGGAACAAAACTCTGCAGGGCTCCGGCCCTCCAGGAATTGAGTTTGAAACCCCTGATCTAAGTGAACATCTAATCTATGTGCAAAACAACATCTAAATCACTGATTCAATGACAACGTCAGTGATTTTTACCCACAGAGATCCAAGTACTGATACTATTGTGTTTTTAGGAATAAAAACATATTTATGAACACTTTGTTTTGGGGTTGTAGTGGTTCTCACATGGTGCAAAACTGCAATGCTGAGATTTAATGTTGCAAAATTTCAGCACTGTTATAATTGAGTATCCAGGTACCTATGATTTTCCTTTCTAGAGTACTTTATCTGTGATTTACAGTTTTATTTTATTATCTGAGAGTTGTTGTTGAAAGTTATCGGATTTATATTAATTTATTGTTGGGTGTATTGGATCATATTTTGGGTTATAATTGGAAAAATGATAACAGAGAACAGTTGATTACACTTGAAATAAAATGTTTATTTCTAAAATATTTGGAGTTAAAAATAAAATAAAAATTACTTTAAATTTTGCATACATTAAAGGGGTCATCGGATGCCCATCTTCCACAAGTTGATATGATTCTTTAGGGTCTTAATGTCTTAATGATAACATACTTTGGTTAAAATGTCGAAATGGTAGTGTAAAACAACACCCTTTTTACCCTGTCAAAAACAGCAAAACAGCTAGTGACCCATTTTGGTGCATGTCCCTTTAAATGCTAATGAGCTCTTCTGTGGGGTGACAAGCCATTCTCATGACACTGTAAACTTTAGCCGCGAAACTTGCTAACTAGCACATTATTAGGAAAGAAAAAAAAAACTTAAATTCACTTCTTCTGTAGGTGAAGCTGGATCACGAGTGATCTGTGCAAATATAAACGCATTTAGGTAGATCGGGGGGCGCATTCCCTTCAAAAACAAAAGTAACGTTAATCCACTGTGTCTTCAGCAGCTCAGATGTCAGGAGTAAATGACGGCTGCTATGATCGTTATTGCATCCAACAACAAAACACCTCAAGTGCTTAGGAGATATTCTTGTCTACACCTGCTCTGGCGTCGAAACAATGGTGGACTGTGTACAGCTCACTCAGGGCAGGTCTAAGGTAAAACAATCAGGGTTAAAAAGGTTAGTTCACCCAAAAGATTAGCCTGTGACTCACCTTTACTCACCCTCGAGGCATCCTAGGTGTATATGACTTTCTTCTTTCAGACGAATCCAATCGGAATTAAAGGGGTCATATGATGCGATTTCAATTTTTCCTTTCTCTTTGGAGTGTTACAAGCTCTTGGTGCATAAAGATCATCTGTAAAGTTGCAAAGACTAAAGTCTCAAATCCAAAGAGATATTCTTTATAAAAGTTCAGAGTCAGCCACACCTTCCTAAAATGGCTCGTTCTAACACGCCCCCACATACCTACGTCACTATCTGGGAAGATTTGCATAACGCCACCCAAATGTTCACGGAAAGAAAGAAGCCGTAACTTTTATTCTCGCTGTAGTATTGTTGTTACCATGTAACAACATTGTTGTAGCCATGTCGTGAAGGCGCTGTGTGTTTCGTTGTGAAAGCGAAACTACTTAGTTTGGCCTTCCAAAAGAAGACGATATCTGCTTCGTCATGCCTGGAGCTGATCTGTGCTGTTTGATGAGGAAATACTACAACTTTGCGCTGTGGATCACCTGATCGGCGGAGTCCAGCCCGGGGTCGTCACATGTGGTTGCTGCAAGCCTCCTTCGTCGAATCCGCCGGCTGCGCCATTCTCAAGCCCGCCGCCTCTGCTCACTCTAGCCCCCGGCCTCTGCTCACTCTAGGCCGCCGTGTGTGACGCTGTGTTTCATTTTGAAAGCGAAACTACTTTGTTTGGCTTTCCAAAAATGGACACGACTAGAAATCAGTGGTTAAGTTGTATTTACAACACTGTTCCAGAACACTTCAACCCAAATATTCAGATGTGTGCAGCACATTTTATGGAGGACTGTTTACTGATCAGTTCTTAAGGAGACATGCAAAACATGCAGTGTTGGGGTGCCTCCAGGACCAGGGTTGGGAACCACTGATATAGCCTACTTGATAATGTCAGATCGCACATCATTAAAACAACACTTACCATATTATCGAAGATATACTGTATATCGCACACCCCAGACTCGACTTGAGTGGAAAATGAAATCATCCGCGGTTGTGCATGCACTTGTTTGCACATGAGCAAAGGTATTTTTAGGAGTCTAACTTGCAAACGCCAGACCACTGATTCGTCAAACCTGCTTTCCTGCAGTCCGTGTTCTTTTGACTTCTGACTATTTTGTAGTAAGTAACGAATATGCTTCGGGGAAATGTATCGAAGTAAAAGTATACATTTTAATTAGGAAATGTAGTGGAGTAAAAGTAAAAGTTGGCTGAAATATAAAAACTCATGAAAAGTACAGATACTCCCAAAAAATACTTAAGTACCGTAACAAAGTATTATTACTTCGTTACATTAAACGACTGTTTAACACACCTGATCCAACTAATCAAGTCTTTCAGGCTTATTTGAAAACTACATGGTATGGGTGTTGAAACAGTGTCGGAACAAAACTCTGCAGGGCTCCGGCCCTCCAGGAATTGAGTTTGAAACCCCTGATCTAAGTGAACATCTAATCTATGTGCAAAACAACATCTAAATCACTGATTCAATGACAACGTCAGTGATTTTTACCCACAGAGATCCAAGTACTGATACTATTGTGTTTTTAGGAATAAAAACATATTTATGAACACTTTGTTTTGGGGTTGTAGTGGTTCTCACATGGTGCAAAACTGCAATGCTGAGATTTAATGTTGCAAAATTTCAGCACTGTTATAATTGAGTATCCAGGTACCTATGATTTTCCTTTCTAGAGTACTTTATCTGTGATTTACAGTTTTATTTTATTATCTGAGAGTTGTTGTTGAAAGTTATCGGATTTATATTAATTTATTGTTGGGTGTATTGGATCATATTTTGGGTTATAATTGGAAAAATGATAACAGAGAACAGTTGATTACACTTGAAATAAAATGTTTATTTCTAAAATATTTGGAGTTAAAAATAAAATAAAAATTACTTTAAATTTTGCATACATTAAAGGGGTCATCGGATGCCCATCTTCCACAAGTTGATATGATTCTTTAGGGTCTTAATGAAAAATCTATAACATACTTTGGTTAAAATGTCGAAATGGTAGTGTAAAACAACACCCTTTTTACCCTGTCAAAAACAGCTCTGTTCACAGTGACCCATTTTGGTGCATGTCCCTTTAAATGCTAATGAGCTCTTCTGTGGGGTGACAAGCCATTCTCATGACACTGTAAACTTTAGCCGCGAAACTTGCTAACTAGCACATTATTAGGAAAGAAAAAAAAAACTTAAATTCACTTCTTCTGTAGGTGAAGCTGGATCACGAGTGATCTGTGCAAATATAAACGCATTTAGGTAGATCGGGGGGCGCATTCCCTTCAAAAACAAAAGTAACGTTAATCCACTGTGTCTTCAGCAGCTCAGATGTCAGGAGTAAATGACGGCTGCTATGATTTAGCCGCGAAACTTGCTAACTAGCACATTATTAGGAAAGAAAAAAAAAAAATTAATTCACTTCTTCTGTAGGTGAAGCTGGATCACGAGTGATCTGTGCAAATATAAACGCATTTAGGTAGATCGGGGGGCGCATTTCCTTCAAAAACAAAAGTAACGTTAATCCACTGTGTCTTCAGCAGCTCAGATGTCAGGAGTAAATGACGGCTGCTATGATCGTTATTACATCCAACAACAAAACACCTCAAGTGCTTAGGAGATATTCTTGTCTACACCTGCTCTGGCGTCGAAACAATGGTGGACTGTGTACAGCTCACTCAGGGCAGGTCTAAGGTAAAACAATCAGGGTTAAAAAGGTTAGTTCACCCAAAAGATTAGCCTGTGACTCACCTTTACTCACCCTCGAGGCATCCTAGGTGTATATGACTTTCTTCTTTCAGACGAATCCAATCGGAATTAAAGGGGTCATATGATGCGATTTCAATTTTTCCTTTCTCTTTGGAGTGTTACAAGCTCTTGGTGCATAAAGATCATCTGTAAAGTTGCAAAGACTAAAGTCTCAAATCCAAAGAGATATTCTTTATAAAAGTTCAGAGTCAGCCACACCTTCCTAAAATGGCTCGTTCTAACACGCCCCCACATACCTACGTCACTATCTGGGAAGATTTGCATAACGCCACCCAAATGTTCACGGAAAGAAAGAAGCCGTAACTTTTATTCTCGCTGTAGTATTGTTGTTACCATGTAACAACATTGTTGTAGCCATGTCGTGAAGGCGCTGTGTGTTTCGTTGTGAAAGCGAAACTACTTAGTTTGGCCTTCCAAAAGAAGACGATATCTGCTTCGTCATGCCTGGAGCTGATCTGTGCTGTTTGATGAGGAAATACTACAACTTTGCGCTGTGGATCACCTGATCGGCGGAGTCCAGCCCGGGGTCGTCACATGTGGTTGCTGCAAGCCTCCTTCGTCGAATCCGCCGGCTGCGCCATTCTCAAGCCCGCCGCCTCTGCTCACTCTAGCCCCCGGCCTCTGCTCACTCTAGGCCGCCGTGTGTGACGCTGTGTTTCATTTTGTTATCATTGCAGTGGACGGGTGTTTCTGTTCAACAGTCCAAAACACGTCAAATAAAGTGCGCGCATCCATATTAAAACGTGCCTCACATGGCTCCGGGGCGTGAATAAAGGCTTCCTGTAGCGAATAAACCGTAATAAACACTTTTATCTCACTTCCGCTATCTGTCGTATGTGGAAGCTGCTCCAGAGGATGATGTATGAGTCACGCGTGCCTCTGAGATATGCTAGGCTCACGAGTTTGTTTACAGGAGAAAAAAAAAAGCTAAGTTTCCTTACTTTAGCAAAGAAAAACCAGTCTCCTCTTGGCTTTTATCGAAATTCTCTGAAATCCTCTGGCTTCTTTACAAATCCTCGGTTTGTAATTCTAATTCATGACTGGCGTTTTGTTTTGTTCTCCCTTTGCGTTCATCACTAATCACGCTACGACGACATCCTATGTCATCCGCTGGAACGGCTTCCGCTTTGACAGTTAGATGAAGTGAGAGAGAAGAGTTTATTAAATTTGAAATATGGATATTTTTCTTACAAAAACGCATGGATTCGCTACAGGAGGCCTTCATTCACCCCCCGGAGCCGTGTGAGGCACATTTTATTATGGATGCGTGCACTTTATTTGACGTCTTTTGGACTGTTGAACAAAAACACCTGTCCACTGCAATGATAACGCTTGGAATAGCCAGGACAGTTTTTAATATAACTCCGACTGGATTCGTCTGAAAGAAGAAAGTCATATACACCTAGGATTTTTGGGGGAACTAACCCTTTAATCAACAATCGTGGTAGCGGCCTGTGTTTGTGTGACGTCACACAGCCAAGAATCTGTGAACGGCTTAATCTGAGAAAGGGGTTATGATTTTTGGAGATTTAAAAAAACTACTGGGTGGAGTGGTTGTGTACACACACTGCCAAGACACATTTCAGTTCAAACAACATGTAAAAGTGAATTTTGCATCCGATGACCCCTTTAATAAAAGCTGTATAAAATATGCTGTATTAATGAAACACACCTGATTCAGGTCATCAGCTCATTAGTAGAGACTCCAAGACCTGAAATTGGTGTGTCAGAGAAAGGAGACATGCAAAATGTGCAGTGTTGGGGTGCCTCCAGGACCAGGGTTGGGAACCACTGGGCTATATCACCAAATCACACACAAGAGTGCACGCACGTGATTTATTATTCTATTCAAACTCAAAATTCCAGGCATTCTAAATTATAGACGGCAAAAATGATTCTGTATGCTTTTTATATTTATATAATTGAATATAGTTAACTTAATCTATATCACACAAAGAGTACCGTTTTTCTGCAGATATCAGCATGATAACACATTTAATAATCATTTTATACAAGTTCAGTAAAGCAGTAAGTGACTTACATTTTAAACATAATATTGCTTGTTTTTCCTCAATTTTGCCAACGAAAATAGTTCCAAACAAACCGCACTGTTTTGCGTCTCTGAGCAAATGACGTGGTGTTTACTTATTGAATGAATCAGCTTTTTGAATGAATTGGTTGAATCTCAATGACTCACTGATTAAAAGTCACTTGCTGTCACCTACTGGCGGTTTTAAATTCACATTTCGAATATTTTCTTCATGTTTTAAATTATTTCAAATATCAGATTTTATGTTAAAAACAAAACATTAGACCTATTTATGCATCTGTAACTGGAGTTTAAATGCATCCATGTCCCCTCTGAGATACATTAAACTGTATAAATACATCTAAATGCTATTTTTTTTATATTTATTTGCTTCTTTTCCATTTTGCGTTTACTTGTACTTTTACATTTAAGATTAAAAAAATACTTTTTGTACTTAAGTACAATAAATATCACATACTTTAAGACTTTTACTCAAGTAATATTCTAAATGGTGACTTCAACTTCTACCAAAGTCATTTTCTGGTAAGATATCTGTACTTTTACTTGAGTATGGCTTTCAGGTACTTTATACACCACTGGTGTTAAATTAGGGTTGAATCTAAACTCTGCAGGGCTCTGGCCCTCCAGGAATTGAGTTTGACACCCCTGACCTTCAGACTGGTCTGACTCGGGTTGCTATATCTTTTCTAACTGCTCCGGCTTACGGTTTTTGTAAACCAGCGTATCAAAACCACCTAAAATCCCATTGACTTTCATTGAAAACTTTTATACAATAAGATTTATGGTGTATTTAAGCTTTCTATTGCTATAGCAAAGCTTAACAACTCCCTACTGAAAAAACGGCTGCTTTGGCTGGTCTCTCAAGCTGGTTTTAAAGTGGTTTTGGCCACTTTTTTAGCAGGCCAGGCTGGTCTTAGCTATTTTTTAGCTGTTTTTTTTACTGAATCAACTGGTTTTAGCTGGATTAGCATAGAAACATGTTAACAACGTGCTAGTAACGTGGTAATCATGCTAGAAACATGTTAACAAAATGTTAGCAACTTGCTAATCATGCTAACAACATGTTAATCATCCTGGAAAATGTGCTAGTAACATGCTATTCATGCTAGAAACATGTTAACAACATGCTAGTAACGTGGTAATCATGCTAGAAACATGTTAACAAAATGTTAGCAACTTGCTAATCATGCTAACAACATGCTAATCATCCTAGAAAATGTGCTAGTAACATGCTATTCATGCTAGAAACATGCTAGCAACTTGTTAAACATGCTAGTAACTTGTTAACCATTCTAACAACATGCTAGTAACTTGCTAATCATGTTAGAAACATGCTAGAAACTTGTTAAACATGCTAGCATCATGTTAGTAAAATGCTAATCATGCTAGAATCATGCTAGTAAGATGCTAATCATACTGGAATCATGCTAGTAACTTGATAATAATGCTAACAACATGCTAGTAACATGATAATCATGTGAGAAACATGCTATTAACTTCCTAATCATGTTAACAAAATGTCAACACCATGCTAGTAACATGTTAATCATGTTAACAACATGCTAATCATGCTAAAAAAAAGGCTAACTCCATGCTAGTAACATGCTAATCATGCTAGAATCATGATAGCAACATGTTAGTAACTTGCTATTTATGCTAACAACATGCTAGTAACATTCTAATCATGTTAAAAACATGCTAGTAAGATGCTAATCATACTGGAATCATGCTAGTAACTTGATGATAATGCTAACAACATGCTAGTAACATGATAATCATGTGAGAAACATGCTATTAACTTCCTAATCATGTTAACAAAATGTCAACACCATGCTAGTAACATGTTAATCATGTTAACAACATGCTAATCATGCTAAAAAAAGGCTAACTCCATGCTAGTAACATGCTAATCATGCTAGAATCATGATAGCAACATGTTAGTAACTTGCTATTTATGCTAACAACATGCTAGTAACATTCTAATCATGTTAAAAACATGCTAGTAACTTGCTAATCATGCTTGCAACATGCTAATCATGTTGGAAACATGCTAATAACATGTTAATCATGCTAGAAACATGTTAACAACATGCTAGTCATGCTAGAAACAGCTTAGCAACCATCCCAGGTACCCTAGCAATATGTTTTATGCCTATCTGTTTTTCTGATAGACTGTATTGCCTTGGAAACATTCAAACTTTAAGCTTTAAAACTATTTTAACTTTCAAACTACTTCAAACTGAAAACTTTCAGACTGCAAGCTTTTCAAACTTTTTCTAGCTAGGCTTTTTCAAGCCAATTTAAAGTTTGTCTACAAACTTTTTAATCTAGTTGAATCATTATTGTCCTATTTATTCCTGTAAAGCTGCTTTGAAACAATCTGTATTGTATAAAGCGCTATATAAATAGGTGATTTGACTTCTTCTTCTGGTCTTATCCATGTGTAGCATCCAGAGGGCAGCAGTGGTTATCCTAGAGAAATACTACAAAGACTTCCCTGTCCATAACCCTGCGATGCTAACAGCTTCCAAGTCCCGCGCCGCCAAACACCTGGCAGGCCTTAAAGTGTATAACGTGGATGGTGAGTTCACAACCACTCGAGTATACAGGAATCATTTCCATTTGCTTAGAAATGTGTTTCTCCTCTCAAATGCTTTTCCAGTTCAGTCATTTTAACTCAGACCTCAGAGCTTTGTTGACTTTGACATGACTGCACCAGTCGTTCTGAAGTGATGTTGTGATAAATTCTTTGTGACCACTGACGATCATGCTGTTAACGTTTATCTTCTCTGGTTTTGTGTCCCTGCCTAAAAGTCTTTAAAATTAAAGCTTACCTTTTGGACAGTAAGTGGATCATTAAACTGTATTGTCCCTTTATTTGGGCCCTGAACACTTTGTTGCTGCACAGTAATCACTGATGAATAAGCACATGTTTTTTGGGCACCAAAGTGGAAGTTTTGTAAGAATTGTGTTCCTATATTTACATTTACATATTTATTTGTTTGTCTGCACCAGTGAAGTCACATATTTCCCTAAAAACTGCACAGAATGCATAATAGTTATTTCAGATCCCCCAGGTTTCAGACAAGCTATTGTAAGGAGTCACCAATAGCAGCTGATGCTTTAAAAGAGTGTGTACATACATGTCTGCACCTCTACAGCTGGATGTTTAGATGGACTTCACTTTGTGTGTGACTTTGTAACAGCTGCGTTTTTAAATTTCATACTCTGAGAGTCATGATTATAATTAAGTTAGTGTTCGTAATCTATGCATTTACCTTAGAACCAATTGAAATTTAGTAATCATCCTGGGTCACAAAAATGTTCCCAAAGTCACCTGTGTGTGTGTGTGTGTGTGTGTGTGTGTGTGTGTGTGTGTGTGTGTGTGTGTGTGAATCTGCACACAAAAATAAACAGTCACATACTTCAGAAGGAACCACATGTCAACTTATTCCGAATATGGTATACAATAATAACAACTCAGTTTCATATAAGAAACTGCATATTGCATAAACATCATGTAAGTGTCCACAATAAAGAAATTTTTCTTTTCAAAATCTAGTTCAAAACATTTTTATTCATGACTAAATTGTAATGTGGTGTAACCATTAAATAAAAAGTAGTAACGTTTTCATTATTATTTCAATATTGCCATATATGTTACGTATACAGCGATATATAATTTTTATATGTACACTCTCACATTTAATTGTTAATTACATATATACAATACCCATAGAAAATATACTCTACCGGTCAAAAGTTTGGGATCAGTAAGTCTTGTAATGTTTTTTAAAGAAGTCTCTTATGCTCCTCAAGGCTGTATTTATTTGATCAAAAATGCAGAAAAAAACCCGTAATCTTGCAAAATGTTATTACAATATAAAATAATGGTTTCTATTTTAATATCCTTTAAAATATCATTTATTTCTGTGATGCAAAGCCATTACTCCAGTATAAAGTGTCACATGATCTTTCATAAATCATTCTAATATGCTGATTTATTAATAGAATTATCAATGTTGGCAACAGTTGTGCTGCCAATATTTTTTTTTTGGAAACTGCAATACTTTTTTCAGGATTCTTTGATGAATAAAAAGTTAAAAAGAACAGCATTTATTCAAAATATAAATCTTTTCTAACAATATAAATCTTTGCTATCACTTCTTAACAATTTAACACATCCTTGCTGAATAAAAGTTTTAATTTCTTTCAAAAAAAGAAAGAATAAAAATGTACTGACCTCAAACTTTTGAACGGTAGTGTATATTGTTAGAAAATATTTCTATTTTAAATAAATGCTCTTCTTTTTAACTTTTTATTCATCAAAGAATCCTGAAAAAAAGTATCAGTGAATTGAAAAATATTGAGGTTCCAAAAAAATATTAAGCAGCCCAACAGTTTCCAGCACTGATAATAAATCAACATATTAGAATGATTTCTGAAGGATCGTGTGACACTGAAGACTGGAGTAATGATGCTGACAATTCAGCTTTGCATCACAGGAATAAATTAGATTTTAATGTATTTAAAAATAGAAAAACGTTATTTTACATCATAATAATATTTCACAATATTACATTTTTCCCTGTATTTTTTATCAAATAAATGCAGCCTTGATGAGCATAAGAAACGCTTGTAAAAAAACATAAAAAATCGTTCTGATCCCAAACTTTTGACCGGTAGTGTATGTATATGTACAGTATATGTATTAAAGCTGTCAAATGATTAATCGCCTTCCAAAATAAATTTGTTTACATAATAAATGTTTGTGTACTGTGTATATGTATTATGTATGTATAAATACACACACAGGCATGTATATATTGAAGCAAAATTTTATGTTTTTAGATTAAATATATATAATATAAATAATATGAATATAAATTTATACATGTAAATATTTTCAAACTATATACTGTATGTGTGTGTAGTTATATACATAATAAATATACACAGTACACACACAAATATTATGTAAACAAACTTTTATTTTGGATGTGATTAATCGCGATTAATCGTTTGACAGCACTAATATGTACATATATACATTTTTTTTGTTTTTTTTTGTACGCACTTGGATAAATATATCATTTTTGATGCAATTACTGTATAAGGAAAAAGCAGTGTCTTATATGTATAGTAGTTCTTAAACAATTGCCTGTTTTACATCTGAAATTTTACTGATAATCACCTGGAAAAAAGATAATTAAAGAATGGTGGCAAAGATTTTATATATGAGAAACCATTCCAGCATGGAATACGATTGGGGTTTGACTGAGGCAATCAAATATATGTGCTGAATAGTTTACCACTCTAGCGCGATCTGTTCTCGTTTGTGTGATTTTGGCTGCTGTGTTTTTAGATGCCCTCTCACACTGGTTTCCACGAACAAAGCAAAAACTTCATTTATTTTTGTGTGATTTCCAGCACATTTCAGTCCATAAACTTTCCACACTTCTTTTTGACTTTGATCTGTATGTCTTCCTGCCTGTCTTGTACTTGACCAGACACATTCCAACATGCCCACAAACAATTCCATTCTGTCCTGCATTGGAAATGGTTGGGTAGTTTGCAGGGTTGTTCATGGTAACAGGCATTAAGTGAATCTCCATCCTGGCATCTGATAAAGACCATACCATGCCAACAGTCAGCTGTCATAGAGGGTTTGTCAGCTCAGTTTTTGCAGTGAATCTGTGGGGTTTCTGGCCAATTGAGCATGGTTGAATTGGCATTGAGCAGTCGTTGATTGAGATCACTCTGATTGGCTGCCCGGCTTAGCAAACAAGTGCATGAGAAGAAAAACTAAAGTGATAAAAGCAAGCAAATAATGTCAGGAGGATGCACACAGAAGCACTTCTAATTTTATGTCATCTTTCCTGAGCATATAAATGTGCATATATTTTCATAACATGGCCGACTGGAATGAAGAAAGTGATCAACATGATTCTTATTCAAAATGGTATGCAAATGCTGCTTTGTTCAGGGTTTGTACATCTGCAGTCCTAGTTTCGCTTTCTCTTTTTGAATGACAAATACAGACTACTGCCACCTACTGATACAGACAGTTTTTTCCTCTCACACAGGTGCAAAATGTCTGTGGTGTGCCACACTAACTACCCAGATTCATTTAAATTTTTGTTGCATAAAATAAAATTCAAAGTTTTATAAGTTTTTAATCAAATCATGACCCCAAGAATAGATTTGAATTGAATCATGAGATTCCAAAAGATCTCCACCCATAATATGTTTTGGAAGAGAATGCTACCCAGAATCTCCTGCCCCCGCTGGTCCCGGCCAGCTCCAAATCTCCTGTATTTCCACTGGTTCTGTCCAGCTCAAAAAATCCTGAGTCTCCAGAGATCCTTCTACCACCTACTCCAAAGTCAGCCAGTCCATCAGCCACACCTACGCTGGTTCCCTCCACCTCTTTGGATCTTCCTTCATTTACTCCACCATGCTGCATGGATGCACCATGGTTCTTCTGGTCTCCAGCTTCGTCCTGGCAAAAGGATCCTCTGGACTCCACCTTAGCCCTCCGACCCTTCAGCTTCACCGGGCTCCGTCAGTCCTCACACTCTGCTGTGCTCCTCCTTTTCTTTAGTTCTACCTTGGTCCTCACTCCCACTGACTCTGCTCCAGCCTGCCAAGCCTGAGCTTGTTTCCATCTCTGTACTATGAGTCTGTAGTGCCGCCTCAGCCTTCCAGTATCACAGTATCACCCCAGGTTTCAGTGTCCTCAGCTCTGCCTGGGTCCCCAGCTCCATCGTCTCCGTCTCAATCCATTGTCCTTCTGGTTTCATCAGCCAAGTTACTACCATGGCTCCTGTTTCCTGGGTATTCCAGAGTGTTTGTTATTAAAGATTGTTCTGTTTGGATTCTCATTGTGCGCTTCTTTACACCCACCATGAACAATAATATTGTATACAAACATTAATTTTTGCTTTTGGATCTTAAGTATATATATATAAATATAATTATTTTTATTTTTTTAGCATGTCATTCAATTTCCGAGATGAATAGAGAAACAGATGAGTTCTGATCTTCATCACTCATTCACCATCCAGCCCACTATCAACACACATTGACAGCAGCACCTGGTAGACACAGATTCTGCTGCATATTAACCAGCTGCATATTTATTACATGCACAAAATATAATCTTTGAAGTTTCCATAGATGAATATGGGAACCGACTTTTAACACCTAGACACAAGAGAGACAGGATTTGAATACCTTAAAAATAGTGAGTAAGGTGAATGAATTTTGAAGGCGTAGTTCATCCCAAAATGAAATTTGTGTCATATTTATTCACCCTTATGTCATTCCAAATCCACATGACTTTCTTTCTTCTGTGGAATACAAAAGAAGTTCACTGGTAGCATTTTTTCATGCAGTTACAAAGCTTTCAAGCTTTAACAAGTAGTGTAAAGCAGTGTAAAGTAATCCATGCAACTCTTTTCTTGAAAGCAGTATAAAAGATGTGTGTGCGGAACAATCTGAAATCACGAATAAATAATTCATACCAGTTTTGTGAATCAAAAGAATCTCGAAAGCATCGAAACTTCAGAAAAAAAATTGATGAAGCATGTCAATGACTTGATGCCAGGCATGAAAGTTGGCCATATATTACAAACCAAAACATCTTTCCAGTCAGACCACTGCTGGATTGGTAAATGTCACTAAAGCACAGTCTCCACTTCTTTAATCTGCATTTATAAATACTGACACAAACCTAGTTACTCCGTATCAGTATTTCCAGAATCAGTGCGCTGAAAAAAAAGAAAGAAATTACCATGTCTTTTATTTAAAGTGCATTTTTATATTGTTCTAAAGATAGCACTAACGATATTGCTGCCTTTTGTAAAATTAGCAAATTCACACTGTTATTGTTTTGAACTGAACCAACACTAAACTGACTTGTTCTGAGTAATGACACTGTTATCTTTTAGAACTGCTTTACAGCAGTTTCCATAGTTGAGTTTCCATTCTGCTATTTTTCTTGTTCATCACTGTGAAACTGCTTTGACACAATCTGTCAATGTAAAAAGCGCTATCAAGGTGACTTGACTAAACGGTTTCAATGCATGTGTGTCCTGTCATGATCAGGTCCAGGAGGGAATAATGCAGCTGCTGGTATAGCCCAGTCTCAGTCTCGAGCAATGATTGCTGCTGCTGCCCGCCGCAGAGACAGCAGTCATAACGAACTCTACTACGAAGAGGCCGAGCATGAGAGACGTGTCCGCAAACGCAGGGCTAGGTGAGAGAACATTGGTGTGGAGATTTAGAAAGACATTTGGCAAATAATTTTACTTATAAGGAATAAATGATGAAACGATGGCGAGATAAGCTTATATATTTGCAATATGCTTTTTTAACAGTGATAGTGCCAGCTTATGATATTTAGCATGAATGAATCATGATAGAAATAGATTCTCAGCATGAAATGGGATCATTTCTAATAGTGATTAAATCAGACAAAAGATTGCATTACTCAGTCTCTAGTGCAGAGGTTCTCGTATGTGTGGTGACTCTGCTTTTTAAAGGGGTCATATGACGTTGCTAAAAAGAACATTATTTTGTGTATTTGGTGTAATGAAATGTTTATGCGGTTTAAGGTTAAAAAAACATTATTTTCCACATACTGTACATTATTGTTTCTCCTCTATGCCCCGCCTTTCTGAAACGCGTCGATTATTACAAAGCTCATCGGTCTGAAAAGCGAGGTGTGCTCTGATTGGCCAGCTATCCAGTGCGTTGTGATTGGCTGAATACCTAAAGCGTGTGACTACGCCCCTTTGTTATGTTACGTACTGTGATGCCGTGTCCCGGCGCGATGAGACAAAACCAATAAAACCCATTATAAATGAGGCATTTGTTGCATCCAGTGGGGACATAATTACTTATTATAATGGCTTATACAGTCTTTTACGCATTGCATTGCATTGTGCCGCGCCGCGTAAACATAAAACCATGTCTGCATTTGTGATCGGAGAAACGACAAACAACAAGCACTACTCTATACTGCTCAAAACTCACGTTTGAAACGTCAGTGGCAAATTCTTTAAATATGAAAATGTACTTACAGCCTGTGAGTCAGCATTATTTGTCAGCATCATAGACTGTGGTCAGCATGCGCTCCAAAGGGGAAATGGGATCTGAATTCACCGGAACACCGGCATTGTAGGCTACTCTCCCAGGAAACAGTCCTTGTCCTCCGTAAAATGCGTTGCACACATCTGAGTATTTGGTTTGAACTGTTCTGGAACAGTGTTGTAAATACAACTTAACCACTGATTTCTAGTTGTGTCCTTTTTTGGAAGGCCAAACAAAGTAGTTTCGCTTTCACAACGAAACACACAGCATCTCCACGATATGGCGGCGGCAACAATACTACAGCGAGAATCAAAGTTACGCCATCCTTCTTACTTTGCATATACATTTGGGCAGTGTTATGCAAATCTTCCCACATCGTGACGTAGACATGTGGGGGCGTGTTTAAACGAGGTGTTTTTGGAGGGTGTTGACGAGTCTTTACTTTGATAAAGAATATCTCTTTGGGTTTGAGACTTTAGTCTTTGCAACTTTAGGGATATTATCTATTCACGAACAGCTTGTAACACTCCAAAGAGAAAGGAAAACTTGAAATCGCATCATATGACCCCTTTAAAGAAGCAGAGAAATAAATTTTTGTCCCCCTGTTCAAAGCTGACGCACATGAGAATGTGAGTTTATGTAAGCACACAACATAACAGGAAGAAGATGGAGAAGAATAAACTGCACACAAACCTCAATCGTTCTCACATATATTGTCAATACTAGATTTAAAGGGATAATTCACCCAAAATAATTACTTTTAAAAGTCATTAATTACTCACCCTCATGTCGTTCCAAACCTGTAGAACCTCCATTCATATTCGGAACACAAATTAAGATATTTTTGATGAATTTCGAGAGCTCTCTGACCCTCCCATAGACAGCAAGGATACTATCACAGTCAAGGTCCAGAAACGTTGCAAGGACATCGTTAAAATAATCCATGTGACATCAGTGGCTCAACTGTAATTTTATGAAGCTACGATATTACTTTTTGTACGCAAAGAACACAAAAATAATGACTATTCAACAATTCTTCTCCTCCACGTCACCATATAGCGCCATTTTGGGGAGTATCCACTGAACGTAAACAACGTTTGCTGTTCTGTGTCAGCTGCACCATGCGGATACATTGTCTACGTTGTTTACGCTTTGATCTGAATGAAAACAATGTGTCCTCATGGCGCAGCTGACACAGAACAGCATATGTTGTTTACATTCAGTGGATACTCTCTAAAATGGCGCCAGAATGACCCGGAGGAGACAAATTGTTGAATAAAGTCATTATTTTTTATTTCTTTGTGCACAAAAAGTATTCTCGTAGCATTATAAAATTACAGTTGAACCCCTGATGTCACATGGGCTATTTTAATGATGTCCTTGCCACGTTTCTGGACCTTGACCGTGGTAGTATCCTTGCTGTCTATGGGAGGGTCAGAGATCTCTCGGAATTCACCAAAAATATCTTAATTTGTGTTCCGAAGATGAACGGCGGTCTTACGGGTTTGGAATGACATGAGGGTGAGTAATTAATGACAGAATTTTGATTTTTAGGTGAACTATCCCTTTAAATGTGAACATGATTTGAGAACTACACTAAAAATTTGATGTAGGATTTACTTTGAAACCATTTTAATTCAGAAATAGTCCATTTCACAAATAATTGCATAGAAACAACTTTGACAGTTTTTACAGTGTACTTGGTGTAAGTCTACTGCATTCCCCAGTTTACAATGCCTCACACTTTGGGAGTCACTGCTCTAGACAACAACAGATTGTGAAACTGAACTTGAGAAACTTGAGACTGTGTGACGACACCCATTTCTTTTTCAGGCTGGTGGTGGCAGTGGAGGAGGCATTTACACACATTCGTCACATGCAAGAGGAGGAGCAGAAGAAGGCACCTGGTGACGTGATGGACCCACGTGAAGCGGCTCAAGCCATCTTCCCTTCCATGGCCCGAGCACTGCAGAAATACCTCCGCACCACCAGACAACAGCACCTCCACAGCATGGAGAGCATACAGCAGCACTTAGCCTTCTGCATCACAAACAACATGACACCTAAGGTGAGGCCACTGACAGTGACAATCCCAGTCAGGTGGTTTTTATCACAAAATAATCCCAGACAGGGTGTTCATGAATAATCTTGAAGGGATTCATTTTACAGTAAAGACTGGCAGCATATGGAGATAGGATGGCAGCCAGGCATGTCTGAATCAATCCAATGATCATGTCATATACTGTTGGCTGAGATGCTTTCATCTGATCGATTTTTGAAGGCAGCATTAATGTATCCTTCGCTGCCTTTGATATCCCACAATCCCGTACGTTCCATTCCGTGACAGTTGAGCTTAAAAATAAAGATGGTGCCCAAGAGTTGTCACCAAGCCTATACTGTTTTGTTGTAAATCATTAAACTATAATGCTGCCTCTAAAATCTGAGGCACCTTCATGTGCAAACACTGTCTGCAAAGTCGATGTCTGATAGGGCAGCAAGGGAACAAGTCAACTTTCTAAGCTTCTAGATGCAGCTATAGACATAAAGTGTATTTAAATATTATTATGCGAGTGCTACGAGAGACACAAAACTATAAAAATATACAGTTTTGCTCTCAGTAGTATGCCATGATTGAGCAGAATCTAGGATGCCGTATGTATGGATCAAGACTGATACAATATGCCAGGTTTCAGAACAAGTCAGTGGAACTTTTAAGGCCCGTTCACACCAAGGACAATAACGATAAAAATATAGTTCTAAAATCGTTCTCAATATTAAAGAATAGCAGAGTCCACACCACAGCTATAGCGATAAAGGCACAGAGAAATTATATCGTTGGAATCACTTTCAGAATGATTTTTTCCAGCTGATGAATGATACAAACATTGACACCCAATCAGAATCCATCCTGCTACAATGAGCTCAATAATTTAAAGCGGCAGATGAGTGTGCACTTAGAATAAACAGAAAATATCGTCCACTGGTGTGAACGCTAATATCTTTACAGTTATCGTTCTTGGTGTGAACGGGGCTTTAGTGGAGTCAAATATATGATTGTTTAAGCTCTCATCGACTTGAGTCGAATGTTATTTGACTGTAATGATGAAGTGTTCTTGTTTTTCAGGCATTTCTGGAGAGTTATCTGACCACAGGCCCTACACTGCAGTATGGAAAGGACCGCTGGCTTGCCAGGCAGTGGACCCTTATCAGCGAAGCCTCAGTTACCAGTGGTCTGAAAGATGGGGCCGTTTTTCTGCTCAAATGCATTGACTTTAGCCTAGTAGTCATTACCAAAAAGATACCTTATATTCAGCTTGCTGAAGAATTCATCGACCCAAAGTCACACAAGTTTGTGCTTCGACTGCAGTCTGAGACTTCAGTTTAGAGGGTTTTTTTTTCTCGTTTATTTTGTTTTCAGCAAAAACTGATTTTCTTCTGGGATGTATTTTTATTTGACTTTCAAGTAATATATATGTATATCAAATATTTCAATATATTGCTTTTTCTTTTATGGGTTTGTTTTGTTCGTGCTTATGCATGTTCATCGGCATTAACACGTTTGCAGTCAAACCAAACAAAATCAGATCAGATAAAACTTATGGAGGTTGGGTATAATTACTGAAGACTACATATATAATGTTTGTAAAATACAGAAACGGTAAAGGATGGAGGATAGTGGGTGCAGTCAAATACTTTTTCAGTGGACCACAGAGAGATGGATGGACTCAAATGGGCACATTTTCTCTGTCTCGCTACTCTATATAAAAACACTCTGGGAATATGATCTGCAGACTTTCTGCAAGATCCACAATAGTGCAGTTGGAGCTGCACAGATGAGACTTTGAGAAACATTGGCCAATTACTGTATCGTTATAGCAACAGGTTTTCCCATCATAAGGTTCACAAGCACATCATCTCAGCCAAATGACCTACTACTGTAAATGCACATCAAAAATTTCCAATGCACATTTTTTAACAAACTTGTTTTTGCTGATAGGACATGTCTTTGTTTATATACTGTATATGCACATTGTATACCAATGGGAGATATTGGTGTGTGTGTGTGTGTGTGTGTGTGTGAGAGAGAGAGAGATAGAGACATTGGCAATCAATACAATGATCCACTTAACACATTTTGTTCAAATTTCTTGATCAGATCTAATGTTTTAATAATTTCTCTCATTGGTAAATTTTGGACTTGTAAAGACTGTATAGTTTTGGATTATTAAGCATGAGAGGTGGAAAAAAAATCTGTTCTCAAGCATTAAGGCAAACATTCAAACCAGACACATTTTATAGCACACTACAACATTACACGTTGAAAAGTTAAAATTATGCAAAAAGTATGTTATAATTTAGATTTAAAGTTTATCACTGACTTTAAATCTAAATTATAACATCCTTTTTGCATAATTTTAACTCCCACTCATAATGTGACTGTGCCTCTGCTTTTACCCAGTGTGTGTATGTATGTGTGTGTTAAGTCATTCACAATTTACAACTCACACCTCACTTGCCGAAGGCTGCTGTTTGTATGCCTGATTTTGTTATAACAAATGCTTCAAAGCTCATATCATACATTTGAATAAAACAGACATTTTTAATAACACTGAAATTCATCTGTAACCTTTCTTACTGCCAAGTATGTACTTGTTGAGGTTGTTGAACTGTAGGCATGTTATACAACTGTACTCTGATCTTTTGTTCTGAATTAGCTCTTAAGCTCATTGTTCATATAGGCCAGATTATAAATATTCATTCCTTCTGATTGCAAATAATGAAAGGGTAAACAAATCAGCAATGTCACGCTCTTAAGTTTAGAGTGTACTTTTAACCCTCCCTGTGAGACACTGTGCTGTATGTGCAAATACATGCCGTGGCAGTAAATCACTCAAGAAGCTTTTCTGTGATTCAGTGCAAAGGTGAAACTGCAGTTTTAAACTTGCCACACTGGATTTTCACCTCAGCTTTGCAAGAGATTGGCTGCCCTCATAGGTCACATCAGTCATCTGATTGGTCTAATTCATATGGGCAAGTCATATGGGTATGAGTCATATGGGCGGCATCTGGATTATGTCATAAATCTCGTTGGAAAGAGCATCCATATGAAGGTGAGGGTAACTGAGGCTGAGGGGGAGTGTTCTGCATTCCAGTTTAATCACTTAGTCTGGTGGTGCACATATAGTGTCTACTGAATTAAATTACTTTGCGGCTCCATCTGTAGATGTTCCTCAATACTGCTGAGCTAATGATGTTAGATGTGAAAGGTTCTAAAATCATTATGAGAAAGTTCATAAGAAACCCAAACACATTCACATGCAGTAGCTATCTACACTATAGTACACAATATATATATATTTATATATATATATATATATTATTACGTTGAAAACAGCTGAGTAGAATTTTTTCAGGTTTCATTGATGAATAGAAAGTTCAGAAGAACAGCATTTATCTGAAATAGAACTCGTTTGTAACATTATAAAAGTCTTTATCATAACTTTTTTATCAATTTAAAACATCCTTGCTAAATAAAAGTATTAATTTCTAAAAAATAAATTATTATTATTATTATTATACTGACTCCAAGCTTTTGAATGGTATAGTGTATAATGTTACAAAAGCTTTTTATTTCAGATAAATGCTGATCTTTGGATCTTTCTATTCATTAAAGACTCCTGGAAAATAAATGTGCTCAACTGTTTTAAATATTGATAATAATTATTATTATTATTGTTTATTGAACAGCAAATCAGCATATTAGAATAATTTCTGAAGGATCATGTGACACTGAAGACTGGAGATTACTGATTAGATGCTGAAAATTCAGCTTTGATCACAGCAATCAATTATATTTGAAAATATATTGAAATAGAAAGCAGTTATTTTAAATAGTAAAAATATTTCACAATATTACTTTGCTGTACTTTGGATCAAATAAATGCAGGCTTGGTGAGCAGAAGAGACTTCTTTAAAAAAATATCTTACTGTTCAAACACTTTTGACTGGTAGTTTAAATAGAGACAGTCCATAGACTTCTGATATTTTTTTATACACAGCTAGTTATAAATACTATAACCTAATCCAAACAGAAAACTTCATGTATTTTTATGTAGTGTTTTTACAAATTAGGGTATTGCTAGATGCCACCAAAAGGACATTTAATCAGATTTAGCTCACTTCTACAAATTTGTCCCCCAAACATGATTAAATATAGGTACATGTAGCAATGTTAATACAAACATTATATAACTGAACAGTATTTTGTGTTCTTTATTGAACATGTTGATACATCTTAAATGTCCCATAAAATTCACAAGTTATACTACAGAACACCCTATTTCTTGTAGCCATGTACAGTTCCAAATGAATAAGCAGCACCAGAATTATAATATGTCATTATCTGTTTTTACGTTTTGCATTATCAAATGTCTCTTGCTGGCAATGCAGACAGTTCTATAATAAATCGAGTCAACTCTGTAATTAATAAACCATCAGTCTCATAAACAGAATCAATACAATCTGCAGTGGTTATAGTTTTTCTATATACCACTTAATCATCATCATCATCATTATCACCATAATGGTCTTCATCACTACTATCATCATCGATATCATCGTCGTCGTCGTCATCATCATCATCATCATCCTCAGTGTTGACCTTTCCAGAGAGAACATCCTCTATCCAGTCCTCCAGCTCCTCCGCTGATGGTAAAGCTTCATCATTAGGCATGTTCAACCACACACTGTCAGCCTGGTCAACACACACACACACACACACAAGTAAAAGATGAAAAGAACACAGAATATATAGGCTTTGCACCTTATTTTGCCACGTAGTAGTAAGCTGTTTTCTGTGAATGTGTGAGACTTCTGATTCAGTAGGTAAATAAATAGAAGAGTAAAAAAGTGCTGTAAACTTAAAATATTTGTGCTACAAATCAGTTTGTTTATAATTATCTAATCGGATATATTTAATCATCCAATTATCCAAGTGGATGCTGCACACTGGTGGTGGTTGAGGAGAGACCCCCCTCCACATGATTGTAAAGCGCTTTGGGTGTACAACAATACACAATAAAAGCATTATATAAATGCATCATTCATTCATTCATTCAATTATCATAATACTTTAACATGCTAAGAAACACCAGTATGCAATATCAAGCAGCATAACAGACTGTTTTTTACATAAAATAACTAGAAGCGAATGAGGAATGTCTACTTTTCAAATTCAAATTCGACTTTTTTATTAAACTGACTTAAAAAAAATTATAACCCTTTAAGAAAAAAATAGAAAATGATCTTTTAAGATAATTCATTAATGCATTCATTTATTTATTCGTTCATTAGTAAATACACACAGTAAAAAATTGCTTGAATAATGAAGCATATGGTTTTTAAATTTGTGCTGCAATGTTATATTATTTTCTGTATATTATACAGAAATTAATATAATATAATTATTATTTTCTGTATATGTTATGTACTATTATATAGTTCTGTATATTATTTTATTGTAAAAGTAAAATATTTCAGCAGTTGTTACACCTGTACTATGTTTTAGATTGATAATGTTTTTTATTTAATATTTTGTATTAAGGGAATTTTATGATAATAAATAATTTTATGGAATAGTGATCCATTTATTACCTTTGTTTGTTAGGTTTTTGAGCACATAGACCTGAAAATTAAATTTCCAACTTAAACTGTAGTAAATTGTGAATGCTTTGGAGCACAGTCTTACGTTTTGTCTCTTTTTAAAGAAGACACTTGGAAGACACTTTTAGTGAAAAAGCTATATGTTTATTATGAAAAATGAACAAAAATACTATTTTAAAATTTTATTTCAAATATATATTTTCCAAAACATGTTTTACTCTAAAACGGCAAGAAAAGCCATAAATCTAAACAAGTTGTGTTCCAAATCTGAGGTTGATATCTCAAAAAATTTACTTTCAGTAAGATTTTGTTTGGAAAAGGCATAACAAAGCTGTGGCCATAATTCATGTAAAACATGCACTAATTATAACACATAATTGATCACACTTTGTTAAAAATGTCCTAAAAACACTCAAGTTTGCTGAATGATATTAAAAATTACTGTCCTCATATCATGTGAACATTTTCAAAATTGCTACTTATTGATGATTGCATTACATTTTCTCTACTTTTTGCTGATTCTCACTAGGTGTCATGTGGCGCTTTTTCACTGCGTGGTATGACTCGACTCGGCTCGGCACAGCTCAGTACGGCACGGCACAGTTTGGCTCGGCACGGTTTGCTTTTCCACTGCAGTTCAGTACCGCTTTAGAGTGGGCGGGATTATTCACATGTCGTTATAGTTGCGCCGCCTCTACTACCACGACTCATAAAAAAACAGTTTCCTTCCGCGTAGCCCCATCAAGCTCTCGCTGGATCCGCTCCTCTGCTATCAACGAGAGGAACGTCTGTTCTTCCGCAACAGACAACAAAACGTTTTGGTTATTAAAAAAAGGTGCGCTCATTCAAAACAGTTGCATTCGATCCTTCGCTGGCTGTGCTGAATGCTGATTTAAATCTAGCGGTTCTTTTGTGTTTGTGTCGCAAGTTCAGTGACGCAGGTAGTGACGATTCTCTCCGGCCAATCCGTGATCAGCAGAGTTTACACGTCACGTTTTGGTAATGGTACGGTTCAATTGGAACCCCAACCGAGCTTGTACTAAAAAAAGTACCAGGTACCAGGTACTGTACCCAGTAGAAAACCCCCAAAAAGTGAGCCGTACCGTGCCGTACCATGCAGTGGAAAAGCACCAATGGTAGATCAGGTTTTGGTCAGAGTTTGAGTTGGACTCCTGAGTCCTGAGTTTGGAGTTTCCTGTTCTGTTTCCTTTGTTTGTTTTAGTTACCATTGATGTTTGATTAATTCATCAGACTTGTTTCTCATTGGTTTCACTGGTTTGTTCGTTTATATTTAGCCTGTTTTCTGTCAGTCTTTGTGCCATTTTTGTTCGCATTTTGCTGGTTAGTCTGTTCAAGTGTTTTGATATTTGAGAATCCTGAGTAACTTTGTTATTTTTGAGTGTTTGAATAAATTGAGACAGCTGCAATTAGATCCTGCTACAACCATGCCGTGACAGAAAGATGGAAACAGAGTTTTTTGGACATTGCTCATCTCACTCGTAATGATGATGACAGACTCTGTGTGCAGGGGCAGGAGTCAGCATTCAGATAAAGAGATGCCTGCCTGGAAATGCTCCTCAAGAGACGTTTGTGGAATATGTGAACTGGGTCCTTCTCCAATGTGGATCCCCCTTCACCATCAGCAAGAGAGTGGAAGATATTTACCCACCAGCAAATCATTGATACCTCTGTGGAAATTTTTAAAAAAGCCCATCGCAAACCCAGAGCCAGAGCTGA
>NW_015505287.1:1187886-1206811 GCF_001515645.1 Sinocyclocheilus grahami | reverse complement strand
ATAGTCCCTGTTTTGTTTTTTTTCTCAATGAAATGAATGTACTATATTTTAGATTGATAATGTTTTTTATTTAATATTTTGTATTAAGGGAATTTTATGATAATAAATAATTTTATGGAATAGTGATCCATTTATTACCTTTGTTTGTTAGGTTTTTGAGCACATAGACCTGAAAATGAAATTTCCAACTTAAACTGTAGTAAATTGTGAATGCTTTGGAGCACAGTCTTACGTTTTGTCTCTTTTTAAAGAAGACACTTGGAAGACACTTTTAGTGAAAAAGCTATATGTTTATTATGAAAAATGAACAAAAATACTATTTTAAAATTTTATTTCAAATATATATTTTCCAAAACATGTTTTACTCTAAAACGGCAAGAAAAGCCATAAATCTAAACAAGTTGTGTTCCAAATCTGAGGTTGATATCTCAAAAAATTTACTTTCAGTAAGATTTTGTTTGGAAAAGGCATAACAAAGCTGTGGCCATAATTCATGTAAAACATGCACTAATTATAACACATAATTGATCACACTTTGTTAAAAATTTCCTAAAAACACTCAAGTTTGCTGAATGATATTAAAAATTACTGTCCTCATATCATGTGAACATTTTCAAAATTGCTACTTATTGATGATTGCATTACATTTTCTCTACTTTTTGCTGATTCTTACTAGGTGTCATGTGGCGCTTTTTCACTGCGTGGTATGACTCGACTCGGCTCGGCACAGCTCAGTACGGCACGGCACGGTTTGGCTCGGCACGGTTTGCTTTTCCACTGCAGTTCAGTACCGCTTTAGAGTGGGCGGGATTATTCACATGTCGTTATAGTTGTGCCGCCTCTACTACCACGACTCATAAAAAAACAGTTTCCTTCCGCATCGCCCCATCAAGCTCTCGCTGGATCCGCTCCTCTGCTATCAACGAGAGGAACGTCTGTTCTTCCGCAACAGACAACAAAACGTTTTGGTTATTAAAAAAAGGTGCGCTCGTTCAAAACAGTTGCATTCGATCCTTCGCTGGCTGTGCTGAATGCTGATTTAAATCTAGCGGTTCTTTTGTGTTTGTGTCGCAAGTTCAGTGACGCAGGTAGTGACGATTCTCTCCGGCCAATCAGTGATCAACAGAGTTTACACGTCACGTTTTGGTAATGGTACGGTTCAATTGGAACCCCAACCGAGCTGGTACTAAAAAAAGTACCAGGTACCAGGTACTGTACCCAGTGGAAAACCCCCCAAAAGTGAACCGTACTTAACCATACCGTGCCGTACCATACAGTGGATTTGTTTGTTTTAGTTACCATTGATGTTTGATTAATTCATCAGACTTGTTTCTCATTGGTTTCACTGGTTTGTTCGTTTATATTTAGCCTGTTTTCTGTCAGTCTTTGTGCCATTTTTGTTCGCATTTTGCTGGTTAGTCTGTTCAAGTGTTTTGATATTTGAGAATCCTGAGTAACTTTGTTATTTTTGAGTGTTTGAATAAATTGAGACAGCTGCAATTAGATCCTGCTACAACCATGCCGTGACAGAAAGATGGAAACAGAGTTTTTTGGACATTGCTCATCTCACTCGTAATGATGATGACAGACTCTGTGTGCAGGGGCAGGAGTCAGCATTCAGATAAAGAGATGCCTGCCTGGAAATGCTCCTCAAGAGACGTTTGTGGAATATGTGAACTGGGTCCTTCTCCAATGTGGATCCCCCTTCACCATCAGCAAGAGAGTGGAAGATATTTTAAAATTTATAAGGGAAATTTTTAAAAAAGCCCATCGCAAACCCAGAGCCAGAGCTGATGCCTGCCACAGACCATGTGCCAGGGCTTATGCCCTCTATGGAGCCAAAGCCTGAAGACACATCTGTCCCAGAGGTTAAAGCTGGCCTACCAGTCTGACCAGGTGCATGAGCCAGCAACACTGTGTGTTCCAGTGGGCATGCTCATGGAGTTCGAGGGCATGGAGTGGAACCAGACCCACACTCCCATCGCTGAGGGTGAGCTGCAGCTGGCCTCTGTGGTATTAAATGAGGATTTATTCCCCAAAACCTTGCTTGCCCATAATTTCCGCCCAGCCCTAAGTCTCCTGTATCTCCCCTGGTTCTGCTCAGCCCTGAATCTCCCATGTCTCTGCTGTTTGCGACCAACTCTAAATCTTCTATGTCTCTGCTGGTTCCATCTAGCCCTGAATCTCCTTTGTTAACCCTTACAAAGTCTCCTTTGGTGACATTGCTCCCGCCCAGGCTCTCTCTCTCATCCTCTGTTAAATCTAGCCAGTTCTCTGGCCCTGTCTCTACTGTATCCCTTTAGTCCCTCAGTTCCTCCATCAGTGCCTCCATCCACCTGCTCTGAGTCACTAGCGGGGGGCTACCTGGTCTCCAGCTCTGTCCCCTGGCTACACTCAGGCCTCCTAGCCCTGGACTCCACTTTGGCCCTCTGACCCTTCGGCTCCCCCTGGGCTCCACAGAGTTCCATCGTTCCTCAGACTCCACAAGGCTCCCTTGTCCCTCTGGCTCCGGCTTGATCAGTCGTTGACCTGCTTCCACTACGGTCTTCCAGTCCTCTGGCTGTGCCTCATCCCTCCATCCCTCTTGGTCTAACAGGCTCCTCGTTCCCTCCGGCTCCAACTCACTCAGTACTCACTGCCTCCAGCTCTGGCCTGGCCTGCTGAGTCCCCATCTCCTCCGCAGTCCTGTGAGCCTGAGCCTTGGCCCTCCGGGTCTCAGGAGTCTCCCTGGGTCTTTGGCTCATTAGTTAGTATCTGCCTGGGCTTGTCTTCACCTCAGTTGGTCGGGCTCCTGACTACACCATGTCTCCTCCCTCCTTTGGTTCCGCCATATTACTGCATCCTAGTGGCCCTGTTGGGGGTCACTTCCTGACTCCTCTTGACATCTACTCTTTGGCTCTTCCTGCCATCATCTCCTCCCTGGGTCCTACCTTGTCCATGGGGTCCATTCGGCCAGCTCCACAATCTCTTCCTAAGCCCCCTCCTTCCCTCCTTTTTTGGACTTATGTTAAGACGCCTTTTAAAAGCAGGGTACCATCACAGTAGATCACATTTTGGTTTGAATTTGAGTTGATTTTTCACACTTTCCTTTTTTCTTTGTTATATTTTTATTGAGGTCCCCTTTGATAGAAATCATGTTCCGGGGAGGCCTACTTGAACCACGGGGCCTCAAGCAATTGAATGGTTTGCGTGGTGCCTAAACACTCTACTGATTAAAGCATAGCCGTAAAATCATAATTTTACATGCAGAGTATATTGGTAAGCAAAAAAGCCACTCACGTTCAGAGTTTTCGCCCTTAAAGTAGCCGATAAGGCGTATGTCTTCATCCATTCGCTCAAAGGCACGTTGTTCCATGGGATTACTGATCAACTCCACTGGGTCCTCCAGCAGCTGAAGAATGATGTGAAACACACACATTATGAAAATTAACTGAAAAATTAAGTCAGAACATTATTTATATGTAAAAAATATCTTATAAAAATGAAAATGTATTTAATATTGCTTAAGCAACTTTAATACATTAATTTATACCACCAATCTACTTTATACAGGATTAATATGTAGAAATGACTCTTTAAAGTAACAATTGCAGGTTACTACTTTTGCAGTTAGAGAGCCAAGATCCATAATCTTAAAAGCTGTTTAAACAGTATATCAAAAAGCACAGCCACAGTATATGCACAAATTTCACTCACATCTAGCAGGAATTCAACCAGTGTATCTGCAGAGAGCTCGCCATCAAACTCAATCACTCTTTCATCCTTAAACACATAGATGCTTCCTTCCTCCTCCAGACCTAATGGACAAAGATCACATGATTCAGTGAGGATGCTGTGTGTCAAACCTCAACAATGCCAAGACATATTAGGTGTTTGTTACTGAAACGGTAAAGTAAAAAAACTTTATCTAAAAGGCAATGTAATTAGCACAGTGACTCTTACCAAGCTTTTTGGCAACCTTAGCATCTTTATGTGAGTCTAGCAATCCAAAACCAATATCCTTGTCTTCCAGAACTTGAGCAGCAAGCTGGTGATGCATGGAAGAGACACATCAGTACATTCATAGTGTGAGAATTATATACACAACTGTTGTCTATAATACCAATTTAGTCTGGGCCAACACTTTCACAGTATATCTAAGGAGTCTTAAACCTGGAAAAGTTTTGTGTAATTTATGGCTGATATCTGCATATAGTCGAATCTATACTTCATTAACTTTGTTATCATAAGTAGACCCAGCATCTGTGTTTGTGGAGCCTTTGTTAGCCTCAAACTCAGGTCAGTCTTTACACTAAATTGCACATCAGGTAGACACAGAAAGCAGATGTACAGTCTGACACCCTGCTGCGGCCAATTGTTATTCTATGATGCATTTTATATGGAGCATCTGAAACTATTTTTGATATTCAGGTTTATATAGTACTTCACTCAGCTGCTTATCCTAAAGAGCCTCAGATCTAGTATTTTCAAGCATATTTTCTAAGTCAATGATTTCCAACCGGGGGTACTAATGTATGTTCCACGGATCACTTCACAAAAAACTGAAACTGGAAACTGTCAACGACAAATGGTTAGTGTCCAAAAGAAAAAAGAAAAAAAAGAAAAAGATAGTTAACTAACTATATCATACCAAAAACTCTCATACCACTTTAAATACAAATGTAATTTAGTTACATTTCAAAAAGGTACCTTACATGACCATCCAATAAAAACTGATACATATTTTTCATACACATTGAAAAGATACGAGTGTACACATTTTAACCATTCTAATTAGGTTTTGCAATATATTTTTTAAAAAGGTAAAAATATCTTACAACCTGAACTAACCCTGTCATGTCAGAAAATTTTAAACTACAAGATATTTTAAGAGACTTATGACTTTGACACAAAGGTTATTCAGGGGTCTTCTCTGATATAATTTAATTATTAAAGCTAAACTGTTTATTCTTATTTTTTATTTAATTAAAATGAATTTAAAATTAATAATAAAAAATCCTACCAGTTTCCATATGTTGTGTGTGTTAGATCTCCTCCCACCCAAATAAAAGTTCATCATAATACATATGACGGTCTGTTCTAAAAAATATACCCTTCAGTACATCTGTCCTTATTCATCCAACAAATTCCTCAGTTGCAATAATTTCTTACCTCCAGAACCATCTCCCTCATGTGAAACTGCTGCTGGAGATCCTTTTCTGAAGGCAGGGGTTCGTGAAACAGCAAACACATCATGTCATACTTCTTTAATGCCTTCTTATAGTTTCTCTCATTGACATTAAGAACTCTGTCCTTGCCATCGAAACTGGGAAACTCCAGACCCTCCTCTGCAGAAGAGTACAGGAGAAAATCCATGCAGGAAACCAAGACAAGCCAGACAGACAGCATAGTAGCAAGGATTGAACAGGTGAATGAAAAGAAGAGATTGCTGGAAAGAGTCCAGGTAAGATCATGCAGGACAGTGAGGCTGACTAACAAAATGAGACTCAATGAGTAGTTCTTCAGCACTAAAAAACATCTTATGCTCTCTTCCTCCCTCTGCCACCTCACCTCTTCCCAACAATTAGACAAAGACATGATAGGATAAGATATTTGAGAAATGTTCCAATGAGTATTCCCCTGGTGAATTTAGGCCTCTTTTAGTGACCCAGTCATTTAAAGGCTAAAAATAAATCATGATCTGAAGAAAAAGAGGACAGACATGAGTACCATAGGGAATGAGAGTACACGTATCTCAACATGTAGAGGATAATCATTGTAGGAAAAAAAATCAAAATATAGGTCACCTGAACACATGAAAAGAGTCCTGTGTACCTACAGTCAGGGTACACTTTCAGGAAAAAAAGGTACAATGCACACATGTACCTTATTTACCCTAAAGTGTACATAAGTGCTTTAAAGGTACATATTAGTACCTAAAATGTACATGTTAGTACCTTAATGGTACATATTTGTACCTTTCGAAAGGTGCCGCCCCAGTGACAGTTTTTATTGTGTTTTTTTTTTCTGAGAGTGTAATAGGAATACAGGTTAACACTGGGAACATCTTGACAGAAGATCAGACATCTTGAATGACAAAGGTTATACTGTATTGATTTAGATGATGGGTACCAGCTCAGATGAGAGTAAAAGGGAAGAAGATAGCAAATGGGTGTGCAAAGAAGCACTTTGCAAAGAAAAGAGATATAGACATACATGTAAAATATACACTAATAAGAGCATCAGATGAGGAGCAGATGGTAAAAACGATGGGAGGAAGACAGAACAGGTAGATAGTTTTATAGCATTCAAATAAAAATGAAAGACGAAACCATAATCTCCAGATTTTGGCTCATTTTAGGAGGGTAAGATGGGTGAAGAAGCCCCCTTAAGAACAATGTCTGTATACTGATAAACTGTAACACATTTACATAAGTTTAGCATGTAAAGGATCATTAAGCATGACCCAACAGACTAGGAATCAAATTGAAACAGTTAACAGTTTAGTTGTAACGGCACAAAAATTAAAAATATGAAAGGAGGCCATCTTGCCCCACCACTGGAACAAAAGTTACCCCCTACCTGCGACAAGATGCCCCCAGGGGTATCTGACCTCTACAGAACATTTTATCTAAAGGCCAAATTAATCCTAATAATTTTATTTTCAGGAAATAAATGCCATTAACTTAACTGGTAAATTTGTGCATTTTGGCAATGTAATTTGAATAAATTTACTTAAATGGAATGTATCTTTATATGACAAATAAAGTACAGAAGCATATTACAGAGAGACGTATCTGAAAGTCAATTACATTCAACATTTAAACCTGAAAACATGTCACAATATAGCAAAAGTTACAATGCAATGTTTACTCCAATGTTTAGAGATCCACTAAAATACTTTATTATGTTTAATAGCCTTTATGTCAAAGTGGGGATTTCTAATCTAGTTTCAGACCATACTAGTACATTCATCGACTTCTCCTCAAATCGAGGCAGTCACGCTTAACTGATACAGAAAAATGGAGCTGCCATGGCTGCTCATGCCGTCTTTTATCCTTTTGCTGAATGGAGTTGAATTGTGTCTTGCAGATAACGGTGAGAACTTAGAGAATTTTGGTTTGACGCTGACAATTATCTATGTTTGGTCGGTCGCGTTTTAATTAGTTAACTTTCACATCTGCATTTTAATAGCGTGCTGTAGATTTCTGTACCTGCGTCTTTAGCATTAGCGGAGTTTAGACCCAGCAAACCTGATGTTTTTGGAAGTCTTAAATTCATAAAGTCATAGCATTACATGTTTTATGCATTACCAAACAACAACAAAACTTGTTTTGCGATATAAAATCCAAACATCCTTAAATGAAGATACAGTCACTTGTGATGCGAATTAACGTAATCATATGAAGTCTTTGTTTTCTGAGAACAAAATATGAGTTTATGCTTTAAAAAATAAATATCTTTTGATGGGGAAATGAAATGTTTTTTCCCCTTTGAATTAGGTCGATTTTTTGAGACCGCTGGCAAATGTTTGTTTTTATTTAATCAAACTCATTGACTTGATCAAACTTGATCATTTTAAACAATTTCTCAGAAAACAAAAGTTTTGCTTCTCAAGAAAATGTGTCATGATTAGACATTTGCAGTGGAAAACAATGCAAAAATACTGAGGACGAGCATTGCTTTTTTTGCAGTGTGATCGGAGGGTACGGGTTTTTTTGTCAAATGAATTAAAAAGTAATGGAGATCAGTTGGAAAGTGCATTTTTTTTACTTTTATGTATTGCTTATTTACATTTAGAGACACTATTGATGTATTGTGTTCCATTCCTTGGTCTTGAATTTACCTTCATAAAACCTGCAAAAACCCTGTTTTCAAAATACAGCACGTCTTACTATTATAACTGTCAACAATCTGTGTGTTTAGGAAAAAATATTGAATGAACAGATTGATTTTTTTCCCCCTCTCTTTCCATCAGCCAAACGCTGGCAGTCATTCATCAGGAAGATCACAGAAGCCACAAATAATTACCAGCCATGCAGTCAGGAGAACTGCAGCTGTCATCTCAGGTCAACTTATAAAGTAGCCCTTGTTCATAGCAGATCTTCCCAAAGAATACACACTGCAGATGCATGCATCTGTATAATGTAAACTTTCCTCCATCGCTCTTTTGATTGCAGTGTCCTGAAAGATGACCTTAGGCCATTTAAAAACGGCATGTCTGAGGGGTTGATGGCAGACACAGTCCACAGAGGTGTTGGTACGCACTACCAGATCATCGGGAACAAATTGTACAGAGAACAAAGCTGCATGTTTCCTGCAAGGTTGGTGAAGTGTACGTTATTTATTAATCATTTTTTTTGAGTAAAACCATGATCCTATTGTGTGCGTATGGATGTTGAATATCAGACATTTATCCTTTCTTTGCAGATGCAGTGGTGTCGAGCACTTCATCCTAAAAGTGGTTAACCGGTTGCCAGATTTGGAGGTGGTGATTAATGTGCGCGACTATCCACAGGTTCCTGGATGGGTTCAGCCAGTCTTGCCTGTACTTTCTTTCAGTAAGGTGTGTACAACCACACCAAGTGTAGCACCATTGAACAATGTACTAATTTGATTGTAGGGTAAATCAGTAGTATTTGGTATATCCTGCTTAATTATATTAAGGCAATTTACATTACTTTGTGCCTCTGCCTTCAGATTACTAACACTGACTGACCCCATAGCTTCACTTTTTATTAATGTAGTAAAAAATAAATACATATATATATATATATATATATATATTTATTTAATTTTTTTTGTAAAAGAATATGCATGAATAGAACATTCTATTTTCAACATTCAAAAAGTGTTTGGCTTGTTTATAAACAAAATGAATATTAGTAGGATTAATATTAGTAGGGCTCTAATTGTATTCATGTCTTTTAACATTATAGTTATACTTTTGTTAATCGTTTAGACGGCAGACTACCAGGACATCATGTATCCTGCATGGACGTTTTGGGAGGGAGGTCCTGCTGTATGGCCCATTTATCCCACTGGACTGGGCCGATGGGACCTCATGAGGGATGACCTGAAAAAGTGGGTAGCAAAGATTTAAGAATGCTTGAGAGTATACAGATGGTTAACTGCATTACAGTCGATTTCAGGCCATTATATATCTAATGTTTAGTTCACACTCTTCAGATCAGCTGCTCGATGGCCCTGGAAGAAAAAAAATCCAAAGGGATTCTTTAGAGGCTCTAGGTCAGTTGTGTTTCCAACATATAGTTAAATGCAGTGTTGTTTTCTTTGTAAGCTGATTCGTTTAGCCAATCTTTGTAGGACCAGTTCAGAAAGGGACCCTCTGATCCTTCTCTCAAGAGAAGCCCCTGACCTTGTGGATGCCGAGTATACCAAGAACCAGGCTTGGAAGTCAGAGAAGGTTTGTTTATCCTTATTTAACATATGAAAGGCATCCTTGATCAGTATCACACCATTCATTCGCTTAGGCCGCTGAACTGGTCCCCCGACTGAGCCTAGTTTCTGGCATCCCTTTTTCCTTTTCCATTTCTGTCACCTAATGGAGTTTGGGTGCCTTGCTGCTGTTGCCTTTGTCTTGGTTAGTTGGGGCCTGAAAGACACTTAACTTTCAGAAATGTGTTGATATGATCACACTGACTGACACCATCAGATAAGAACAAAACTTGAACTGACTTAAACTGGATAATAGCAGTATTCCAACAGGGCAACCCATCTGGTCTGTCTTGGACTTGGGAATCAGTAGGGTTGGGTATCGTTTGAATTTTATCGATTCTGCTTATCGTTATCGATTCCTATTCTTATCGATTCCTAGTTTCGCTTCCAGTAAGATGAAAAAATCAGATACAAAAAAAATAAGTCAAACATTTAGATATCAACCATTTATTCTGTGTCTCTTTACAAAGCATTCTGTTGCAGCTGAATAACACGAGCAAAATTCAGCAGCCTACAGATCACTTAGGCCTACAAGAGGAACTTTGCCTATGCTTTTAACAAAAATACCACAGCAAAAACAACTAGATTAATATACATTTAAAATATTAAAGTGTTAAAGACAAGTAAACAGTCCGTAATAAAACAGGAACAAACAAATCAATTAGCAATAGCATAAATATACACAACTGAACCACATTTCAGGTACAGAAACTGTAATTAAACGTTTAAAAACACTGCATGGTTTTCTTTTCATGAATAAAATGTAGATTAAAGTTATTAAATATATTCAGTCAAGATCAGTAAATGATTTTCTTTTGTTCTTTGATAAACATTATTGACAGGCAGCGCGTTTATAGGCTGCTGTCTCTTTAACACCGAACGCACGCAGACCTAAAAATACTGTACGTGCATTTTCTTTCTCATTTTCTCATTCCTTACACAATGGGGCAGTTACGCCATCTAGTGGTGGAGGACCCGACTAATTATATCAGGGTTTAAAGGGGTCATATGATGCGATTTCAAGTTTTCCTTTCTCTTTGGAGTGTTACAAGCTGATTGTGCATAGATAAGATCCCTGAAGTTGCAAAGACTAAAGTCTCAAAACCAAAGTTTACATTCACTTAAGACAAAAACGGCTGTGTTTATAATGATATACTGACGTAGTTTTCTGCATACTGGTCCATAAATATGAAATAAATCAGTTCCGGCCCGGAACAACCTTTTCTGAGGTGGAAATGCACGGACCGGTTCGAGAACGGACACAAACTGGGAACCCGCCAGTGTTGCCAACTGCTTTCAATTGAAAGTAGCTTAAACTGGCAGCTAAATGTCACTAGATGACATCACAATTTCAAATTCACTGATCTATATAAAGATGAACGTAGATCAGTGGGCAAGATGAGAACTTACATAAGGTTTGTCCAAGAAGTTGCTATATTTGTCCCTAAACATTTGAAAAAAAGTCTTTAAAAAAAAAGGCGGGGAAGTCGCTAAATCTAGCTACAAAGTAGCTAAATTGGCAACACTGGTCAACCCGCACCGCGACCGCTGTTCTCTGTGCTCAAACAAGGCGCAAGTTCTTTCCGTTCCTGCAATTAAATCGTTTTAAATCCCATTCAAATGCGAACGCAGCAGAATCGAAATGCGCGTGCCTTATCGAATACCCGGTTCTTGCAAATTTGGAACCGGTTTTCGATACCCAACCCTAGGAATCAGTTTTATATGTATCGTATTGCTTGGATTTTAAGGGGCATACAAGGACAGGCTTGGGAAACATGCTAGAGGTGCTTTAATATTTTCAGCAAACTCAAAATCAGTTTGTTTTATCTTTCTGCTGTAGACTTTGTCTTTTCAGAACTAACATTACTATTTTGTTTTGTTGTTTTTCCTCAGGACACTCTGGGTAGACCCCCAGCCAAAGAAATCCCTCTAGTTGACCACTGTGAATACAAGTAAGACCGGTCTCATATGAGCTATAGCACTGAAACCGTGAACCAGCATAGATCGTATGTTATCTTTATCCCTCAGATACCTTTTTAACTTCAGAGGTGTGGCTGCTAGCTTTCGTTTGAAGCATCTTTTCCTGTGTGGATCCCTGGTTTTTCATGTCGGCGAGGACTGGCTTGAGTTCTTCTACCCTCAGCTCAAGCCCTGGGTTCACTACATTCCTGTCAAACAGGACTTGTCTGATCTGAGGTAACTTAAACATTTTCCTCTGGCTAGCTGATATCCACCCTTTTCTTTAACACACGTTTTACCCTGTGTACCCTGTTGTGATTTTATGGTCCAAGTGTTTTACATTCTGTGCTTTTAATCATGTTAGCCGTCTTTATTTTACATGCACGTGTAAGGTATTATCTCCATTCACACTTTTGCGACGCTTTATCAATGGGCCTAGTAACAACAACAAAGTTTCAAATCTAAGTTTGTGCTCAATAATTTGCATTTCACAAAAGTATGTTACATTTGTATATCTATATCAAATATCATGACCACGAGCAATCAAAGTGCCAATTTCAGTCTTACATATATGACAAAAGGGGAAAAGGAAATGTTAACAATTAGGCAATATATTGTAAATGTAATGTGTAACATATTCAGCTGAAATGTTCTGTTTACTCACCTTCATATTGTTCCAGACCTGTTAAAGTAATTATCATCAAACAAGAGAGATGTGTTCATAGAAATGTTAATGAGAACAGCAACAGAGAACTGCTGATGTTCTAAACTAAACTGTTTTTCTTTCTGTTGTTAGAGAGCTGCTTCAGTTTGTGAAAGAAAATGATGCTGTAGCAGAAGAAATTGCTGTGAGGTAACAAATTGCTCATTCTTTTAATGAGTTTATTCTAGTGTATACATTTCTGTCATGTTCACTCACCCTCATGTCGTTCCAAACCTGTATGACTTTTTTTTCTCTGGAATATTAAAAAAAAATACATTAAATGTTTGTGTTTTTCTTGTTCATATAATGGAAGTCAATGGTCAACCAAACTGTTTGGTTACCAGTATTGTTCAGACTAGCTTCTTTTGTTTTCTGCAGAAGAAAAAGGTGCTTGTAGTTTTGGAACAACATAGGTATGAGTAAATGATCATTGAATTTTAATTTTTGGCTAAACTGTCCCTTTAAGACATTGTCTGTGCTAATACTAATATTTCTGGTTCTGTACTTCTTTAGGGGCCAGAACTTTATTCTGAATCATCTCCGTATGGAGGATGTGTCTTGTTACTGGGAGAGGCTCCTCACTGACTTCAGCAAGCTGCTCAAATACAAACCCAAGAGAAAATCTAATTACAATCAGATCATCCACAGAGACAGCAGATCTGAACTCTGACCTGAGGAAATCATAATGGGGAGACCATCCTCCTTTTTGTCTGCCTTTATTCTTGCTCTTCATTCTGTTGCTCTTTAAACTGATCTTAACAAGCTGAAAATAGCGTTTAAAGGCAGCTCTGTGTGGTTAATCCAGTGAATCCTGCCAAATGTCTCTAAGACTGTCTATATTGCTTCAAAGGAATGTTTTAAAATCAGTTAAGTTAAAATATAGTAATCTGCCTAATTATAAAAGAGACCTGTTCAGACCCTCATCCTCTGGATGTCAGAAATATTACACCGCTATAAGATGCTTGGTGATTTCATAGCATTCATCAGTCTCATCACAAGTTCTTAAGGTCATAAGAAGTCAGTTTGAAGTGTGGTGTTAAATCTGATGCAGGTGTAGCACAATGCAAAAATAATTGATTCTGAAACAGCATAACAGACAACGACCTGCCAAAAATGTTTCCTTAAAATTGTATGGCTTCATCATGGTCTTAGTGGAATTGTTACTGTTTAAGAAACACTTTTTTGAAGTTATGTAGACATTTTTCCATTGCAGATTTTTGGGGCAATTTCAGTTGAATAGTTAGGACTAGTTATTTAAAGTGTCAAAACTGAAGCCAGTTCAAATGAATCCTGTCATCTAGGCCATAAGACCACATTCAATACATTTGTTACATGAAATAATGTCAGTAGATTACTTTGATCAAGTGTAGAATGACTTTTTGTTGTAAAAAATAATTTCTGGATCCAAATGATTAGTGATTTTGGATGAACTCACCATTTTGAACATGTCTTCTATGTCACGTGACGTTAATTTTGATTCCACACTTAAGTGCCACTAGAGCAGGGCTGTCCAAACTCGGTCCTGGAGGGCCGGTGTCGTGCAGAGTTTAGCTCCAACCCAAATTAAAAACACCTGAACCAGCTAATTCAAGCTCTTACTAGGCATAGAAACTTCCAGGCAGGTGTGTTGAGGCAAGTTGGAGCTAAACCATGCAGGACACCGGCCCTCCAGGACCGAGTTTGGACAGCCCTACACTAGAGGATCATTTGAATGTAAGCATAGCTGAATTGATCCTGAGATGTTGAATATGTTCTAGTATTCAAGTAGATAATTGTCACCGTGTCTGTAGATTAAACATTTTCTCATTAATTTTTATGACCACAAACTAGTTAGTTGTTTAATAAAGGTAATCATGAACAATAAAAGCTGTTTTTTTTTTTAAACGCTGAAAAAGTTTTTTTCTTTATTCCTTTATATTTTGATGGCTTTGATAAGCAAGCTAAACAAGACATTGATTTTAAAGGGGTCATAGGATGCTTTTTTTAAAGATCATTATTTGGTGTAACAGAATATGTTGACATGCTTTAATGTTCAAAAAACACATTATTTTTCAAATACTATACGTTATTGTAGGTCCTCTATGCCTCGCCTCTCTCAAACTCTTCGTTTTCTACAAAGTCCCTCCTTCCGACAAGTGCAGTCTGCTCTGATTGGCCAGCTGACCCAGTGCATTGTGATTGGCCGAAAACCGCAAGCACTTGTCGGAAATGTAACACCATAATCGCCAGCTTTAGCTTTCAAAATAAATCTAAAGACAGTAAATAATGTCATTGGTTTTACCATCAGTTCAAGCCCGAAAGGGGAACAGAGTCGCGTGACACCATTGTGTAAGGAAGTGAACATGTTGACATTGTAATGGACGCTGAAGGAGCATTGAAGGAAAGCAGGTGAGACATGTCGGATTTTATGAGAATAAGTCCATATTGATTTATACTACGCTTTGCTCCTGTATATGTACATTCAGATTTACAGTCTACTCCTTTTTTTTTTTTAGCATTTTACAAATGATCCTAAGTTGTTAAGCGATGTCATTTGCCTACACACTGTAAAATATACTCAGTACGTAAGACTAGAATTCTGTTAGTGCTTGTTGAGAAAGTAGAATATAATTTTTTGCTTCGTTAAACATGCTTCGCTGGCACTTGTTTTGGATATGTTGAATTCTACTTTGTGTTTGACTTTTTCCTCCAAAGCAGCATTTATATTACCTTTGGTTTAATTATGATTTGATATCATTGTGGGGTGTCTTCGCATGTACAGCTGGGTTTTTATTTCGCAGTTCTTCTGAGAAAATGAGAGAATTGTGAGATACAAGCCCTAGTTAAAAAAATACATATGCTAAAATTGATTTAAAATACATTTATTTTATACTAAGTATACTTCAAATCCATTAACATATTTACTGACATATCCCTGATGTAAAATTATAATTAAACATATATATATATATATATATATATATATATATATATATATACTTTTAAAAAGTAGAATTACGAGATATTATTATTAGATATAAAGATGTAAACTTGTAATTGCAAGGATAAGAGTCTAAATTCTTTATGTAACACATTTTTTCTTATAATTACGAGAAATAGGCTAAAGTCTGAGTTGTGATATTAAAAGTGGCAATTACTTTTTTTTTGTTTTTTAATCCCATGGCGGAAACCAGCTTCTATAATTTATTCCTCTGTGATGCAGAAACTCTTTTTGGCAGCTGTGTTGCTTCAGGTGTTTAATGCAGCCTGTCTGTATGATTCTTTCATCTAACCATAGGGCATGCTTGTCAGTGTGGATGAACATGCATAAACACGCTCCTATACCTCTGGCCTTGTGTTTCTGTGATTGAACAGCTTGTTGATGAGTACTACAGGCCGGCTGGATTCATCACCCACATGTGGGGGGACAGATGCACATGGACTTGAGGGCTCACATCTGAGTCTTCTGGGGTTCAGTCTTCCTAGTGTCCATGCATCTGATAGTACCTCCACACAGACTTTACCACAGCACCTACGTAAACCAGAGTTCCCTGACACAGGATGGGATCGTATCAAAGATCTTTTCTACAGGAGGTAAGTATCAGTGATGTGTCTGCAATACATAACACATTGTTGTGTTTCTCTGCCATTGTAATCGGATTTTAAATGTGTAGTTCTTTGCCTTTCACCGGCCTTGTTTGGTACATGTGATATGAAATTTAATTCACAGTTAACTAAGCACAGCCAGATGCTATGCCATATTTGTAACACACAGTATATGTGTTCTGCTTTCCACTCAGCGAGGGTCAGATGCACTCAGAGGAGTTAAGGAATATAGAAAAGAGTGGCATTGCTGCAGCTGTGGTTGGGATGGTCTATGGAGGCCTACCAGGAGCAAGACATGCCCGTGAGAGATTCATCCAGCTCAGCCAGGCTGAAATTTACCAAAACAGAGTGGATGCAGTGGTAAGCCAAAAAGAACAGAGGCTGAAAATATATGCATCAAATGTATCTGTTTTGTAGCAACAGATTTACATTCACACTGACATCTGCTCTCATTGTCCATTAATGCATCAGTATACTTGAGTACTGTAAAATGTTTTTTTTATGCTTGAATTGCTTTGTTTTTATATTTTGTACATCTGAGAAATGCACATTATTATTTTATGGTGCTGAAATGTGCATACAGTGATGTTTTGTGTATATATTTGTGTCTCTCCAGCGCTCAGCCCATAATGCAGCTATTCGTGGGTTTGTGCGCTTTGGCTGGAGGTGGAGCTGGAGGGTAGCAGCTTTTGTGACCATGTTTAAGTAAGTTTAGATATGTTTAGGTTTAATTTGTGAAACATTTAATTACATGTTTAAATGAACTTGTCTGACATAAAGATATAGTTTACCTGAAAATGAACATTTGCTGTAAATGTACTCACCCTCAGCCAATTCAAGATGTAGATGAGATTGTTTCTTAATCAGAACAGATTTGCAGATATTTAGCATTATATCATAAGCTTGCCAATGCATCCTCTGCAATTAATGGGTGGCGTCAGAATGAGAGCCCAAACAACTGATTAAAAACACTACAGTAATCCACATGGCTCCAGTCCATCAATTAACGTCTTGCGTGTAAAGCTGAATGTTTGTATGAAACAAATCCATCAAACCATCGCTTCTGGCTAAAATACAACCCCATAATTCATAATATTACTTCCTCCAATGGAAAAAGTCCATCCCCTGTTGTCCTCTCACATCGAAATCCACCCATTATACAGTCAAACCAAAAATTATTCAGACACCAGATATAATTTTTATATTTTTTACTAGTGGGTGCAGGACACTATAGTTAATTTATGTAAATGAGGATAGCAAAATAAAGTAAACTGTGACATATTATACCACAGAATTCTTCGCACAGTGGACTTCCAGTAAAATTGATAAAAAATTTGGGACCAAAAATTTAATTTGACATTTTGACCTGACCATGTTTTGTTACATACCTTTCTATCAAAGTTATCTGACATTATCAAGCTGAATTTGTTCTGACACAGTTTAACCCTGAGTTACTATAGCGAATAAACCGTGATAATGTGAGAAATGTTGAAGGTGTCTGAATAAATTTTGGTTTGACTGCATTTGGACTGTTTTGTCTTGTATAATCCATAATATTGCTTTCTCCAGTGAAAAGGTTATCTTGTCTGAATGAGGAGAGAAATATGCACAGATCAAGCTCTGTCAAGCCAAAACCGTTCTAAAGAAATAGGTTTTGATGTGAGAGGACAACAGGAGATGGACTTTTTCCACTAGAGAAAAAGTATTTTATAGATTCTGATTCGGAAGTGACCTCTTTGTGGATTTGTTTCTTACAAACATGCAGCTTTTCACTTCACAAGACGTTATTTAAAGGATTTGTGATGTTTTTAACAGCTGTTTGTTCTCTGATGGCACCAATTCACTGCAGAGGATCCATTAATGAGCAAGTGATCTAATGCTAAATTTCCTTTAAAGAAACAAACTCATCTACATCGTGGGTGGCCTGAGAGTGTGGACATTTTTCTTTAATTTTACAATTAATGTATTATGGACCAGTTTCACAGACTGTGATGACGCATTTTAACAGTCATCAGCATAGCAAATCATGAAAAGTTTTTAAATATTATTTTTATTTTTTTTATTTATGTACATTTACAACAGTTTACTATACCTTTGCATAAAATTACAACAACAACAAAATAGTTAACACTGCAATGAGGGTGTTTTCTAATACAATTTTTAGTGGCGGAAGTGTTTTTTTGTTTTTTTTTCTCCATTCAGTCTCTCTATTTTTTTTCCTCTTTTTTTTAAATTGTGAAAACATTACTGATTTAGCCAATAGTGTGATTTCGGGGAAGGCTGAAATGGGTGGTTGGACTGTTTGGGGAAACCTATTTGAAAACAGTCATTATTTCATTTATTTTATTTTATTTAAGCACTGCTAGTTAGTTCAAATTAGAAACTATATACCTTTCCAGTGAGCAGCATTATTTCAACAGCAGATTTGAGTTTTAGAAATATATACAGCATGTGTTTGAAAACAGAAGAATAGGTTTAGAACTACTGTACTAGGATTGTTGCTGCAGGAAAATTAATAGCCTGTCAGGTTTCTGCAATTATGAAAAATGCTTTATGCTGTTCAAATCTTTTTTTTTTTTTTTACAGCACTGTAAGTACTGGATTGACGGTGTACAGAGACCAAAATGCTCTGAGCCATTTTGCGGTTGCAGGTGGTAAGTTCACAAACTCCTCATCCTCTGGGTCTCTGGGTGATGGTACTTTAGTAGGCCTGTGTCTGTGCCTCAAGTTAAGTGATTTTAAAAGCATGTTTGCTGAACATACTAAGATGACCAGACAGAATGACAGTATTCGCATGTGTTTGTGTTCAGCTCTCACAGGAGGAGTGTTCAGGCTGAATCTGGGATTTAGAGGGCTGCTGGCTGGTACGGCCATAGGAGCTGTACTGGGGTGAGTAGAACAGAGCGAGAGAGAAGGAGATTGTGTGTGTGTACTGGTATATATGGTTTATGAGGACACAAATGTGTATAATGACATGGGTACTACAACGTAAACATGGTTTATGAGGACACTTCCTGTGGAGAGTCCCCGTAAACCACAAATGCAAGTATGTGTGTGTGTGCATCTCACATCTCAGCGCTGTTGCTCTCCCTGGAGAGATGTGTCTACCCTGGAGCAACACTGCACTCTTTGCCCCCTCACACTACCATCTCCCTCCCATTCTGTCAGTCAGCTGTGGCCTTCCCTGTAACCTTTTGTCTTACATCTGCATCTCCCAGCGAAAACCACCCCCCTCCCCCC
>NW_015505287.1:1179706-1187714 GCF_001515645.1 Sinocyclocheilus grahami | reverse complement strand
CCTCCTCTTTTCATTCTTCATTTCTCATTACCAGAGGTACCCATATGCTAAACAGAAGTCTTTGATCTGAAGAGCTATCAGCTGTGCTGTGCTCTTTTTTTACTTTTTTTTCTTTTCTTTTATATTTCTTTTTGTTTTAGGTTCATTACTACTTTCTCACTCTTTCCCCTCATTAGCAGAGATGCTTAAGTTAGAAGAGCCTCACACAGCTGTTTAACGCACACCTGGAGCACACAATGTGCCAGCAGACAGACCTTAATGCCTCAGTCAGGTGCAACAAAGTGAAAAAAGGCTATACATAGTACATTATGCTCTACAAAGTGTGAAGACTGTTGCACGCTAACATGCTCACTATTATTGGACTTGGAAATGGGTCAGTGAAAGATCATGGAGCATTTCATCAGTGTTATTGTTGTTAACGAAAACTAAAACTAAAAAGATATAAACAAATTGAAGACATACTTTTAATGATTCCAAAACTACTACTGGCTGCACGTTAATTTTAGTTTGGCTAGTTTTTGAAGTCAGTTGTCAATTTATTAATGAACACAACAAAACTACTCAAAACTACTGCTGCTACTAGTACTAGTACTACTAATCATTGGCGACATTTGACTCTTGTCAAATAAATATATAATATAATAAATATATAATATTTATTATATAATATATCTTTTTCATATATATATATATATATATATATATATGAAATAAATAAAAACAAAATATTTTTGGGGGATGTAAGCATCAAAACGATGCCCTGCCTTATTGCAACGCATCAAAGCAGTCAATCCAACACAGTCAAGAATAACTTTAAGAGGTTGCCACCGTTTAGTAAACTGTGGACTAGCTTTGGCTCTTCCTGCTGACTTGAATGGTGATGCTTCCCGTTTGTCAGTTGATGGCATTTTTAACCAGAAATGTGCACGCTGCTTTTCTGATGTTTACGGAAGTTTTCCTTGTCTTTTTCCCGTGTCACTTGAAATGTTTCCGTTTTGAAGCATTGTAACCAAAGGCGAGATACGTGAGGAAAAAATAAACGATCAGTTGTGGGACTATATTATGTCATAAATCGCATATTGTTGAACTTTCTACCGTCCGTTACTGGAAATGGAATAAAATTACTGGTTGATATGTACCGATCTCAATAAAGTTTTCACACGCTTTTGGTCCGTGATAAATCACGTAAGAATTTGTCGCCCATGGTACTAATAATAATAATAATAATGAGCCATATTGAATTTGTATTTACAACAGTAAGTTTATGACTGCTTTAAGTGAAAGTACAGATACTGAGTAGAAAATTTTACTCTGTTAAAAGTACAAGTATCTGGCCAAAAACAGAAAATAAGTCAAAATGCCCATTTTTGGTGAGTATCCTTGTAAGCACATTCTTAAGTATATCAACGTGAACAGTTGGAAGAAAATATGTGATCCATGCATTTGGTCTTTAAAGTGGCAGCAGATTATTATATCTGCTGCTGTCATGAGTCATTAATGTTAATTAAGGAACGAAAGAAAAAGAGAAAGTCACTGGTTAAATCTTCTCTACACCGAATAACCTATCTAGCTTTAATAAGGATTAATTATATAATGATTAAGTATATTAAATGTATACATTATATTATTTACCTTGAATACTGTTAGACCTACCTTAAAAACTTAAAGCACTGTGTGTATAACATGAACATTTGTTCTGTTGTATATATATATGTGTATATATATATATGGTAATGCTTGGAATTTGTTTATTCACACTTTGTTACATATTACGCATAATTTTATACATCTGCACTGCAAAAATGCTTTTCTTACTTTTTTGTCTTGTTTCCAGCCAAAATATTTAAAAGTTCTTAAATCAAGAAAGATTTTCTAGACAAGTAAAAATTGTGAGTGAGTTTTTGCTTGAAACAAGCAAAATAATCTTGTTTCATTCAGAAAACAAGATTATTTTGCTTACCCCATTGGCAGATTATTTTGCTTGCTTCTAAAAACAAGACAATAATTTTACTTGTCTAGTCTAGAAAATCCTTATTGATTTAAGAATTTTTAGATATTTTGGCTGAAAACAAGACAAAAAAGTAAGAAAAGCATTTTTTGCAGTGTGTCAACAAACATTTGGATTTATATATTTTGCTCACTTGAGATCTGCACACCTTGTGTTTATATCAGCAGCACTCTCTCTCATGTGATATTGCTTAATTGCTCTTTGACAAACATGTGATGTTATAACAGGCTGCCGGCTGGAGTTGTAATCATTGGTCTGCAGAAGCTGGGGGGCGAAACCATGCATGACAAGAGACAACGGGAAAGACAAGAGCTACATGAGCTGAGAGTCGCTGAATGGTTAGTTACACCAGGAAAAGAGCATCTTTTCATACTTGGACAGAATTGATAAACTAGTCACTTTGAGCCGAAAATTGAGCTGATGTTTCCATTACAGGAATGCTCGTCTCAAGCTTACAGATGATCTCATTGGGGAAATGAAGTGTGAGAAACATCAGGACACTGATAATGACCTTCAACGAATAGAGGAGCTCCTCAGTCAACCTAGGAATGAGAAGGGTGCAAAGAGCTCTGACAGCCAGTAACGTCAGACTGGAAAATTCATTAACCAAAACTCCTGGCTGAACATTCTGACTATGGTCTTTCTCGGATGTTCTACTAAATTCCTGGTACCTGGTCCCAGTATATGTGTCAGTCACCATCATTATCAATGTAATACTTACCTTCAAATGCAAATGTTATTTACTGCACTTTTGTGCATATCCCTATTTATTTTAAAACCTGCGGAAACTTGATGAAGCTGATGCAGTTGGGTAAAGTATTTGGATTAGACACATTTACAAGTAACATGTTTTGTGTGTTGTTATTGTAATTGATGGGTTTAACTAATGTAAAATATCAGTGCCAAATAAACTCAGCAAAAAAGAAAAGTCTATTTTTTTAATGTATTTTAAAGATCATTTGCAAAATCCCAAAAAGTTTACAAAACAATGTTTTCCGTACCTTGTGGTTTATACGCTGGTTCTGACTCTGGGGGGGGCAGAACATAAGAAAGATGGCTAGGGTCCCTGCTCACCTATGTAAACATTTCATGGAAGGCATGAGGTGAGTGCTACAGAGAGACAAGAACAGTTATTTAACATTTTTTCATTAAAACATTTACATGTGTTAAGATATTTGCTGGAAATAAAAGCCGTTGAAAGTGAGAGAATGTTTTTTTTAATAGTTTATATACAGCTTAAATTATGATAAAATTATTTTTAATTTCTCTGAGCTGTTAACAAATGAAGTAAGGAATATTATATATAGCATTGCGGCATTTTTAAAGAGAAATAACAGTATGCTACAACCAGGGGTTATGCAGGATTTATGAAGATAAAATTAAGATCCTTTTAAGACCACGTATCGAAAATATTAGGGATAAATTGAAAGGGAACGCGATATGACAATATGGTCTCTAAATGTAATTAGTTGTATGAAAATATAATTTCCTACAGATATTCATTACTTTTTAATAGCTTAAGACTTGAATAGCTCAGCTCTCAAACAATATGAACGTAACTACCTTCTGATCACACTTCAAAAAATAAGTTTCTTAAATCAAGATACATTTTCTTGTATAGCAAAATAACATTAAATATGTCTTGTTTTATGAGAGATTTATCAAAATTAGAGGAGGTTAGAAGTACGTTTGTGATGAACAAGAACATATATCTGCAAATGGGGTCAGAAAAATCAACTTAATTCAAAGGGAAAATAAGTTTGCATTCCCCATGGACAGATATTTGTTCTTGTTTTAAGCATAAACTCAGTTTTGTTTCTCAACAAGACTTCATATTTTCATTTTGCATCTCTTCATTATGCAGTAAATGTATCTTGATTCAAGGACCTTTGTATATTTGTATTGGAAAGCAAAATCACTGAGCAAGATATTTTGCAGTGCATCTTTCTGCTCTGATTTAAGATCCTTATAAGGCTTTAATTTGTGGAAGCACAAATTAACTCTCTTTAAGCCCTGCAAATATAAATAATAATAAAAACCTGTATAACTACTCACTGAGGTTTGATGTTGTCATGAAGAGGATAGTTATATTTCAAAATTACTCTTTGACAATACAGCATATTGAGCAGGGATGATGCCTTGAGCTTGTCAGCTGCTGGGTTAGATCTCCTCTGTAAACAAGATGTGACAACAGCTGGGTCTCTCTCAGACAGATCTGTTAAAATTTATGACAGATTTAAAGGGCCAAGAGACAGCAATAGACAGCCTACTGGTCCTCATTTCCAGATAAGGTAGTTAACTTCTGGCAAACAGCAGGCAAGAAAGAATGAACCCAGTATTAAAAAGGGCTGTGAATAATGTATACACTTTTAAAAGACAGATTTTTGTAAAATACATATTAAGTTTACAACCAAATTTGATACGCCAGTAAGTTTTTCATTGCCGGCTAAAGCAAAGAACGTTTGATTTGATTAAGCTGTGCAGTGCAGTTACACATTCAAGTGGATATTAGATGGATTTATGCAGCCATTTGATTGACTGGAAAAGTTGAAAAGCTTAAAAATCCTTGTGTGGTGTGTGCAAAACATACATTAAAATAAATATACAATGAACCATAAATGTTGTGTACAAATCAGAACTCTATGCACACATGAACATTTTCATGGATACTGATTTTTTTTATTTCCTTCATTCAATAAACTACAAACCTGGTTAACAGAATCTGTGCCTTGGTCAGTAAGAATTATCTTTGGTGCCCCAAACCTGTAAAATAAATTAATGCAGTGAGAGACAAATGCTTCAGATTTATTCAGAATAACATAGGCTATTTTGTGTAATAGTCAACCACAAATGTACTCATTTCCATTGTTGGTCCTGGTGACTTTTCCCAATAAATCCATGCCCAGCTGTTCCAGAGGCTTTTCCACCTTAAAATTAAAATAGCAACATTAATACATTTACATTTTGTGACCTCATGACTTCCCTATCTCAGAACCCATGCACATCTGTGGACAACAAGCTTTCATACACATATTGGGATGTACTTGGGCTCCTGCTTGATGGACAGTTTGCTAAACAGGCACTGGGCACACTGCAAAACCTGATGTTCAGAAATAAGCACATGAGAAATGCATTCCATAACATAATCAGTTTATATGTCCACCCCCATTCCAGGCCAGTAGAATTTAGCTAAAATGGCAAGCTTGGTTTTTTCGGATCCACAATGTTCTAATTCTAAAATAAAAATTGGCTGGCCTCTTTTTGTCCAGCAACCACTTTTTTTCTTAACTTTACATTGTTTTTTTGAGGAGATGTGATAAAGATTGCCATCTATTGAAATAGCATTATTGTTCAAATCTAAACAAATAACCTGCAATGAGGGTCTAAAGGCCCAGTTGAAGGAATAGGCCCATTTAAACTGAAATTGGAAAACAGGTTATTGTCAATGTGCTTGTTGCTTCAAGTCAGTTAAGTATAGTTTCTTGACAAGCATTGACTTTTTGTCATTATAATGTCTTGGTGTATCACTATACCTCACTTTACTATGAGAAAACTTGTCAGTGTAGAGGAGTTATCATTTAAAGTAGTTTGCTTACCATCAACTTGGAAACTGGAGGAACATCTGCAAATGAAATATTTCTGCTCTTTTTTATGACAAACGGATAAACACCTTGAGTTTTGTAATTTAGAATTTCCTCATATAGGTTTGGATCCATTGCTTTCATATGCCAACAAGAACAATCATTCAGGTGACAACATTTTGTGGTCATCTCCCTAATTTATAACTGAGCTATTTTGAATGATTGATCGACTGATTTATTTGGTGCGCTCTGAGATTGTATGCCAATTACAATTACACCATTATGTTCCACACTTGCATCTTGTATGTAAGGCTTTTTTGTGGGAAAAAAAAACGTTTGTATAAGTGTTCAGATTAAATATATTCCACTGTTTCAGTAAGAAGGTAAACAGATTAATCAAATAGAATATTAATTAAATTGTATTGTTGCTCTATATGGAAACAGTAATAGCCTATGCCCTGAGTTTGGACGTCAGCACGGACAGATTACACTAATTTGCATATACAAAACTAAACAGCAAAAACTCGGACATAAGACAAAAACAAAGGAACAATTGCAAGATGAATAAAAAAATCACAGAACATTAACTGGAGTCTGAGAATAATTTTACTATGCTGCAGTGTAGCAAGACATTTGTCCCTTTTTTGCTTTCCATACATCCAGTTATGTTTTGGTATATTTGCATGCTGCAGTGTTGCCAAATCCACATTCTTTTTTTTCTGCGGAATTGGGCTGCTTTGGGGCAATGTTTGATTAACTGTTTGGTCGAAATGATGTATTTAATCAAGTAGAACCAGATATAGGTAGGTCTCTTTTGCATATGACAGTGCTCTCTGGAAAAGGGGAAGGAATATTTCATATATTAATAGGAGGATACAAGAGGCAATAAGGAAAGTAGAAGAATGGGCATATGAATGGGGATTTAAATTCTCAGTGGAGAAAAGTAAAACAGTAATTTTCTCTAGGAAGAGGGTTATTCCAGAAGCGAGTTTGAAGATGTATGAGAAATTATTAGAAAGGGTGAAGGTATTTAAGTTTTTAGGTATTTATTTTGATGCAAAACTTACTTGGGCTGAACAGATAAATAAAATAGTTGAGAAATGTCAGAAGGTGTTAAACATCATGAGATGTGTAAGTGGAGTGGAATGGGGGGCATGTTTTTCTTCATTAAAAACGATCTATGTAGCACTGATCCGGTCTGTATTTGAGTATGGTTGTGTGGTATATGGTTCTGCCTCAAAAAACTTGTTGGAAAAACGTTGTAAAATTCAAGCTCAAGCGATGAGACAGTGTTGTGGAGCAGTAAAGACTACACCCATTCCAGCTTTACAAGTCTTAGTAGGAGAGATGCCACTAGAAATGAGAAGGAAACAATCAATGGTCAATTACTGGGCTAACCTCCAGGGGCATAAAGATGAACATCTTACAAAAACGGTCTTACAGAACTGTTGGGAACAAAATGAAAGATGTAGAATAAGTTTTGGGTGGAGTAGTAAAATATATGCAGAAGAAATACAAGTAAATAACATCAAGATGAGCCCAACAGTTGTTATTCAGGAATATGAACCATGGGTTTATGTAACACCTCAAGTAGATTTGCATTTGTTGGAGGTTAAAAAAAACAGAAAGAGAAGTTGACTTAGCATCTGCATTTTCAATGTATACCAGAGTCCAATACCCCTGGCATATACAAGTGTATACAGACGGCTCAAAAGATCCAGAACGTCAAATAACTGGGGCTGCTTTTTTAGTTCAAGACAGTGATGACCAGTGGATCAGTGGAGTAAAGCGAACTTCAAATCATTTGGCAGTTTAAACTGTAGAAATGATAGGAATGCTCTTGGCTTTTCAGTGGGTTGAGGAACACAAACCTGAGAATGTTCTAATTTGTTCTGACTCAGTTTCAGTCTTAAAGAGTTTGAAATCTTTTAAATCATGTCACCAAGATATTCTTTTTAGTATCCTACAAATACATTCAAGAATTGTTCAAAATTATACATCAATCAGTTTTATATGGGTACCAGCACATATAGGAATAAGGGGAAATGAAGAAGTGGATAAATTAGCAAAGCAAGCTTTACAGAGAGAAACAATAGAGATACAAGTTCCATTAAGTAAATCAGATATTAGGGTTTTAATATGAAGTAAAGTGATTAAAGAATGGCAAGTTAAGTGGAACAATGGGGAAAATGGTAGATTCCTTTACAGTTTAATAAACAAAGTAAGTCATAGGTTTCAGGCTCTGTTCCTGTCTATCTTAAACATGCAATAGTGCAGCCTCTTATCAAAAAAGCTAATTTGGATACTACAGTCTGTTCAAATTTTAGACAGATTTTGAAACTTCCCTTTTTTTTCAAAAGTGTTGGAGAAAGTGGTTTTCACTCAATTACAGCCCTTTTTAGAGAAAAATTCAGTACTC
>NW_015505287.1:1178542-1179696 GCF_001515645.1 Sinocyclocheilus grahami | reverse complement strand
AGCAGAAGGTGGCGGTAATGCACCTATTTGCGTTGGTGCCAGCCGGCGTTAAAAACCAAGAAGAAGAAGAAGAAGAACTGTTTGGAATGCACCTATCGTTTGTTTGCCAACCGCCATAAAACTCCAAAAGAAGAAGAAGAAGAACTGTTTGGTCGAATTCAAAGGAAAGGAATTTTAATAGGATTTTGTTGGGTTCCAGCCCATATAGGGGTAGTTGGGAATGAAATAAGTGATCAACTGGCTAAAAATGCTTAAAAAAAAGAAAGAAATTGATATCAATGTTCCATTAGGTAGAGGGGAAGTTAAAAGTATTACTAACAGGAATGTTACAAGGGGATGGCAAGAAGTGTGGAATCTAGATTATAAGGGAAGACATTTATATAAAATCAAAAAGCAGGTAGATACTAAAGTGATTGTAAGAGGAAGGAATAGGAAGGAAGAGGGGATAATAGCTAGATTAAGACTGGGTCATTCAGGGCTGAATGGTTCATTGTTTTTAATTGGTGTACATATTAACGGCTTATGTGAATTTTGTGGTGAGAAAGAAACAATTGAGCATGCAATACATGAATGTCTATGTATGAAGTATAGTGAGGATAGGAAGGAACTAATAGCATATCTAAAAGATAAAGGTAAGAAGAATAAGGATGTGGGATATTTATTGGGATATGAATTTAATAGTGATAGAACAGGATATAGGATTTTATATATTTTTTTATATAGCACAGGACTAGATAAAATAATATAATATAAAAGATGTCCTGTTTCGGTTTGGAGTCTAAGGGGTTCAGTGTGGAGGACTGAGGAGCTGAACACGCAGCGCCAACCGATACCTGGACTCTTGATGGCTTCAGAGTTGAGACAGAATAACTAATATGATAAAAGAAAATCCTGATTGCACAATAGCACAGTAGGTGGCGATATGCGCAAAAATTGCAACTCGCCATAAAACTAAGAAGAAGAAGAAGAACTGTTTGGTCGGGTTTATACAGACCTGGCAACCCGAGGGGGAACAGAATAGACTGTTACACCGGTCATTCCACCAGGAGGGAACATTTAATTTAAAAGTCCGTGAAAGTGATTTTGTGCCTCTTTGGGATGGAAGTAGCAATTCTGAAGTAATGAATTTAGGTAAAGGGGTGCAGAGCCAGTGG
>NW_015505287.1:1177483-1178494 GCF_001515645.1 Sinocyclocheilus grahami | reverse complement strand
TAGAACTGGCGGGAAGACCTGCCAAGAGAGCATTGCAATAGTCCATTCTGGACATAACAAGAGCTTGAACAAGGAGTTGTGAAGCTGCTTATGTCACATTACATAATGTATTGCATCTGTACATTTTTATTACAGACTTTATTACATTTCTCTATAATAAAAAGTTTAAACTCCAAAGTTTACATTCCAGGGTGTGATACCTTCGGAAAATAGTGTATGCCATATTGATGTTTATTAATAGACAAACCCTCTACTGCAATGGGGCGTGTGTTTACGTCATCACGTGCCGCGGTGCGTACTCGCAGACGTCAGGCCAGCCAGCGTCCGTCCAGTCTTACATTTCTGGCTGCTGTGGTCCCTCACTGATTCAATGAACGGCACAATGGCTGCATCGTCGAACAGGATCATGCTGGGCCCCCTCGTAGCTGCTATCGACCAAGGCACGAGTTCCACGCGCTTTCTGGTAAGTCGCATCCTGAGGACTGTCATCGTGTTGTGGTGGAGCTCAAGTGCCTCGCATACAGACAAAGATTGGAGAGACCTCCGTGCCCTTGCCAACGCGGGTAAATGTTTCGGAGCCGGTTCAGCTGGATTTATGTCATGCCAGTTACCCACGTGGATTGCGTCTAGTTTCTGAATCTGCTCATTAGCACAATGCCAATCCTTCTAGTTAGTTTTCTGTTTGCTCCGTGCTTGTGTCTCAGAATCTGTGAAATTCATCTAACTTAGCTAATAATCTTCGTTTTACCCAGTTACACAATGTTTGGATTTGAGCAGCTTTACAAAGTTCAAATGTTTGTTTAAAACACTTTAATGACCGCTGTAATCATGATGTTTTGTGTGAACATCCAAACTTTTTAAACGAGTTTCTCCAAAAAGTCTATGAGAGACTGTCTGAGGTGTAGGTGTTTTGATTCCGTTCGTGTCTTGTGCGGATTTCTGCTGATCTAAAAAAGTTTTAATTCGCCATTCCACAAACTAAACAAGAAGGAATTACTAATCAAGAACATC
>NW_015505287.1:1174979-1175370 GCF_001515645.1 Sinocyclocheilus grahami | reverse complement strand
AACCTGTGAGAAACTGACCCAGCTCAACATTGACATCTCGAACATTAAAGGTAACAAGACAACTTATTTCTTCATTCACCTGCTATTACGTGCTCATGGTTGTTTATTTTTATTTCTTCACATGTTTTAATCTGTCTGCAGCTATTGGTGTGACCAATCAGAGGGAAACCACCCTTGTTTGGGACAAGGAAACAGGAGAACCACTTTATAATGCTATAGGTAAATATTATTACCGTCATATTATATACGCCCAGGGGTGGACTGGCCATCTGGAGCACTGGGAGTTTTCCCGGTGGGCCGCTGGACAATGTGAATGATAGTACACTTACGTATTCTTTGTCAGCCCACCTCTCAGGGTCAACCGTCTTGTCAATTCTAAGAACGTTAATTT
>NW_015505287.1:1172940-1173341 GCF_001515645.1 Sinocyclocheilus grahami | reverse complement strand
GATTTTTGGGTTTGTCCTTTTCAGGTGTGTGCTTAAAAGGAAGTGTCCAGTTAAAGGGTCCTTTCGCCTAAAAATTATAAATCTGTCATCATTTACTTACTCTTACATAATTTCAAACCCATGTGGCCCAGTTTAATATAAAATATAAAATTATTTTTAGTGAGCAGGGACTTCTAAGCTCCAGCAAAGAACAAATATTACCACAAGAAAAGCACCATAAAGACAGTCCACATGACTTCTGCACTATATTCATATAATCTTTTTGTTACATGGGCTGATTTTATGGTGTAATTCAACTTTAGCGACCCTGTATAGAAAAGAGCCGAGTAAAAATTCTTCTGTTTGTCATGTACATCAGAAAAGAATTGGCAAATTTCAATTTGCGGAAGATGGCGCCGGTG
>NW_015505287.1:1172468-1172930 GCF_001515645.1 Sinocyclocheilus grahami | reverse complement strand
TCAAATGAAAAATGGTGTGTCTGATTGGTCCAGACGCTACAGCCCACTTGAGTCAAAATGATTAATCTATTTAGCATGCTCGGGCTCAGTGCAGCAGTGTAACAGTGCTCGTCAATGACAAAATGATTGAAATGGCCAATCAAATCAAAGAAGGTGGGATTGAAATTGTTCATATAAGCCGAGCAGGAATTCCTGCACAGCGCTGTTTTACACTTGAAGAATGTTCTGCTGCTTACATTTTACTTCTCAATGTTATTTGTTAATTTTCACACAATGTAATTCCTCATTGTGTGTAATGAGCAATGGAAAAGAATCATAGCATTGTGGTAGCCTTTTGGTGATTTCACTTGTCTAAGAAAATGGATTCATTAAACTCAAAGTAGGAGAGTTATCATCTTTAGACTTGGCATTCACTCAAGTGTGTCGTTGTTTTCAGCCTTAGTTCTCTCTCTTGGACAAGAC
>NW_015505287.1:1170413-1171329 GCF_001515645.1 Sinocyclocheilus grahami | reverse complement strand
TTGCAAATTGATTTAATCAATCCTGTGCTATGTGCGCTGGTTTACCGACCTCCCAAATTACATAAGGATTTTGTTTTTGAGTTTACTGAATTCTTAGGAGGAATCATGACAAAGTACGAAAGACTGCTAATTCTTGGGGATTTTAATATTCCTGTTTGTTGTCCTTCAAACTCTCTGGCTAAAGAATTCTTAAATCTTATTGACTCTTTTAATCTTGTTCAGTCTGTGACTGGGTCAACACACAAACATGGTCACACCCTAGATCTTGTTCTATCACATGGTTTTACTGTATGCAATATTGAAATTTCTGATACTGGTTTTTCTGATCACAAGTCTGTTGTGTTTGAAATTTCTCTACCTTGTTCTGTAGTTAAACCATATGTGGCTGCCTGCTGTCTCCGTACAGTGAATTCTGAAACTATTAATGATTTTTGCACTGCTTACAATGTTTTTTCTCCTCTAAATTTGGATTGTGTAAACTTATCTTCGCAATTATGTGCTGAAGAGTTACTTTCTCTGTTTAATTCTACATGCACCAGTATTTTAGATTCTATTGTACCTTTTGAAGGTTAAGCGTGCAAAACATAAATCAAAGCCTTGGCTAAATGAATCTACTCGTGCCCTCCGACAGATTTGTAGACAAGCGGAGTGCAAATGGAAGGACAAGCTTCAAATTTCTTATGAGATTAAGGATTCTCTAGCCAATTATTAGAAGTTTTTAAATAGGGCAAGGGCAAATTATTTCTGTTATTGAAAAAAATCGATACAAACCTAGAGTTTTGTTTAATACGTTAAATTCTGTTATTAATCCTCCTGCTTCTGATTGTTTTGATGCCTCTTTACAAACTTGTGAAAATGTTCTTAAATATTTTGAGAAGATTGAAGATACTAGATCATCTATCCAACTACCGGATTA
>NW_015505287.1:1134467-1170403 GCF_001515645.1 Sinocyclocheilus grahami | reverse complement strand
CCATTCCACAAACTAAACAAGAAGGAAATACTAATCAAGAACATCACTTTTTTTTTTTTTTTTGCAATGTGATCCGAATGTACAGTAAAGTTGTTTCTATATTCTAGTATTTGGCATCAGAGCTATTCAAGCCTTACGGGTTTTTTTTTCTTTTTTTTATCAAATTTTAGACAGATTTTGAAACTTCCCTTTTTTTTCAAAAGTGTTGGAGAAAGTGGTTTTCACTCAATTACAGCCCTTTTTAGAGAAAAATTCAGTACTCAAGGGTTTTCTTTTTATGAACTGTTGACTCTGGAGCCTCTGCAATCCTAGTTTTATTAGATCTTAGTGTGACATTTGATACTGTTGACCACGCTATCTTGGTTTCTCGTCTTGAGCAATATGCAGGAATTCAAGGACTGGCTCTTCAATGGTTTAAGTCGTATTTATCAAATAGAAGCTTTGCAGGTAATGTTGGTGAATTTTTATCTACCTCAGCTCTTCTCAACTGTGGTGTCCCTCAAGGGTCCATTCTTGCCCCATTACTTTTCTTTATATATGCTCCCATTGGGGTCTATTTTTAAGAAGCATAATCTCATTTTACTGTTATGCAGATGATACGCAGATATATCTACCATTACAACAAAATAACAATGTTCTAACTCCTATTTTAGAATGTTTAAATGATATAAAAAGCTGGATGAATTTAAATTTTTTAAAACTAAATGAAAACAACAGAAAATAAATTTTGGGCCGAGTGAGACTGTTAACCTTGGCCCTTTGGCTTTGTATAATAAAATGGTGGTGTTTTATTTGATAAAGACTTCAAATTTGATATGCAAATTAATGGTGTCTTTAAATCCAGCTTTTTCCACTTGAGACTTTTGGCTAAGGTAAAGATATTTCTCTCTTTTAAAGACCTTGAGAAATTCATCAATGCCTTTATTTTTTCAAGGCTTAAGTATTGTAATTCCCTTTATATAGGAGTTAGCCAGAAAGCATTGTCACGTTTGCAGGCAGTCCAAAATGCAGCAGCTAGGATGCTGACAGGCACTCAAATGAGAACACATCACACCAGTTCTATTTTCCCTTCATTGGCTGCCAGTACGTTTCCAAATAGAATTCAAGCTTTTATTGTTTGTTTTTAAATCATTAAATGGTTTGGCACCTCCTTACCTTGCAGACCTTCTTAAACGACACATGCCTACTAGATCCCTTAGGTTTGGGCCGAGTGAGACTGTTAACCTTGGCCCTTTGGCTTTGTATAATAAAATGGTGGTGTTTTATTTGATAAAGACTTCAAATTTGATATGCAAATTAATGGTGTCTTTAAATCCAGCTTTTTCCACTTGAGACTTTTGGCTAAGGTAAAGATATTTCTCTCTTTTAAAGACCTTGAGAAATTCATCAATGCCTTTATTTTTTCAAGGCTTAAGTATTGTAATTCCCTTTATATAGGAGTTAGCCAGAAAGCATTGTCACGTTTGCAGGCAGTCCAAAATGCAGCAGCTAGGATGCTGACAGGCACTCAAATGAGAACACATCACACCAGTTCTATTTTCCCTTCATTGGCTGCCAGTACGTTTCCAAATAGAATTCAAGCTTTTATTGTTTGTTTTTAAATCATTAAATGGTTTGGCACCTCCTTACCTTGCAGACCTTCTTAAACGACACATGCCTACTAGATCCCTTAGGTCCTCTGATCAGCTGCTTCTAACTGTTCCTAGGTCTAGATTAAAATTTAGGGGTGATCGGCCCTTTTCGGTAGGTGCACCTAGACTGTGGAATTCTTTACCCCTGTATGTTAGAGCAGCTCCAACTATATTTACATTTAAAACTCGGCTAAAAATTCATTTATCTCAGGCTTTTAGTTCTACTGGGTATTGAGGGGTGTCATTGAATTTTTAGTGTTTATTTTGAATTTATCTTTGTATGTTCTTGGTTTTATTTGTTTTTACTTTGTCTGTACAGCACCTTGGGCAACAATAGTTATTAATGTGTGCTTTAAAAGTGAAAAACAGAATTTTAAATGAGTATGCCAGTCATTCATGGTAATAAGCTTTTTATTTCAATTAAAAATTTTTAGTAAATGGTGTTAAAAAAATTGCTCTACACACAATGAGCTGGTGTGTGGGGGTTCAGGTGTGGTGGGCCACAGGTGTGGTGGGCCACAAGTCCACCCTGTATAGGAGTAATCATATCTTGTGCTTTACAGTCCAGAATTAAATAACCAAATAACTTGATTTGTTTGGATGTTTAGTTTGGCTTGATCTGCGGACCCAATCAACAGTAGAAAGGCTCATCAACAAAACTCCAGGCAAAAACAAAAACCATCTCAAGGTGAGAGTGCCAGTGTCTTCTTGGAAAAAATACTGAAATGATCTTGAACCGTTACATCCACAATATTATGTTAAACAATTTTCAATATGTCAGATAGGATTTTTTTCCCCAGGAAATGAAAATGGAAGTTTTGGCTGAAGTCTGGATATTTTAGCCCTGTCCCCACCCTGATTTCTTTATTCAAACAGAAATATATCAAAACATCGAGGAGACATTGCAGTTATCAGTCCACTTCTAACTGTACTCGGGTTATTTTTGATTTCTGTTACTGTACACAAAGTTTGCAAAACTGAATAAATATTTGTACTTCTCTTGCTTCATACAGCACAAGACTGGCCTACCCATCAGCACATACTTCAGCGCAGTGAAGTTACGCTGGCTGATGGATAATGTTGAAAAGGTCCATGAAGCTGTGCTCTCTCACAGGGCCATGTTTGGAACAGTGGACTCCTGGCTTATCTGGGTAAGAGCAGTGGCAGTGAGGTTTCTCTTCTGCGTCTCTATAGTGTTTGTGTATATGTTTTTGAAGTTTAATGGTAAAAGAAGAAATCAGTGCATGGTTTAGGTTTTTAGTGCATCCAAGGTTTTTAGACTGCTTAATGATTACACTCATCCTTGCAGATACTCCAAAATAAACCCAAGCACTTGGTCTTGGATTTAATTCAGATGCTCTAATGGTTCTCAATCACATTTCTGAATACATTTTGCATGTCGTCTTAATCAAGCATACCGGATTCAGGTCATCGGCTCATTAGAGGAGATTCTAAGACCTGAAATGGATGTGTTAGACAAAGAAGACATGAGAAATGTGCAGTGTTGAGGGGACTCCAGGAACATTGTTGAACTGATCATGATGTAAATATTTTAACTTGTCTAAATAATCTGTGATAACCCCTAACTTTCAGTGCCTGACGGGGGGGAAGAAGGGAGGTGTTCATTGCACAGATGTAACCAATGCCAGCCGGACAATGCTCTTCAATATTCACACAATGGACTGGGATCCAGAGCTCTGCAAGTAAGTACAAATTTGCATACATAACGTTTTATATAAATTTTTCTGGCCCAAAACTTATTTGCATATGCAAATGGTAAAAAGAATGTTGGATACTCCACTCCAAATTATAAAACGGATAGTTCTGGTTCTTGATTCTGATTGGCTGAGCCACGTTCGAAGCTGTTGTAAATTACTCTACAAACATACACCTTTGTTTACGTTTGTCTGTTGCTTGACAACCACTTTGTTGCAACCACAACTGTTTCTGAGGAACTACATTGTTTGGTGGAAGAATACTGTTTTTATTAATATCATTACACATTATTTGCTCGGTTTTATTTTGTGAAACCTTACTGCATATATGGAATAACCATTTTATAAAAGCAATAAGCCCTGTGAAGCCGTGGTTTACAGTGAATTTATGACCGCTAAGGGGCGTTGTTAGGCACGACGCAAAGCGGATAAATTCACTGTAAAACATGGCTTCTTGGGGCTTATTGCTTTATTCCATCACCGTTTACTCACCCTCATGCCATCCTAGATGTAAATTACAATGGAAGTTTTGGCTGAAGTCTGGATATTTTAGCCCTGTCCCCACCCTGATTTCTTTATTCAAACAGAAATATATCAAAACATCGAGGAGACATTGCAGTTATCAGTCCACTTCTAACTGTACTCGGGTTATTTTTGATTTCTGTTACTGTACACAAAGTTTGCAAAACTGAATAAATATTTGTACTTCTCTTGCTTCATACAGCACAAGACTGGCCTACCCATCAGCACATACTTCAGCGCAGTGAAGTTACGCTGGCTGATGGATAATGTTGAAAAGGTCCATGAAGCTGTGCTCTCTCACAGGGCCATGTTTGGAACAGTGGACTCCTGGCTTATCTGGGTAAGAGCAGTGGCAGTGAGGTTTCTCTTCTGCGTCTCTATAGTGTTTGTGTATATGTTTTTGAAGTTTAATGGTAAAAGAAGAAATCAGTGCATGGTTTAGGTTTTTAGTGCATCCAAGGTTTTTAGACTGCTTAATGATTACACTCATCCTTGCAGATACTCCAAAATAAACCCAAGCACTTGGTCTTGGATTTAATTCAGATGCTCTAATGGTTCTCAATCACATTTCTGAATACATTTTGCATGTCGTCTTAATCAAGCATACCGGATTCAGGTCATCGGCTCATTAGAGGAGATTCTAAGACCTGAAATGGATGTGTTAGACAAAGAAGACATGAGAAATGTGCAGTGTTGAGGGGACTCCAGGAACATTGTTGAACTGATCATGATGTAAATATTTTAACTTGTCTAAATAATCTGTGATAACCCCTAACTTTCAGTGCCTGACGGGGGGGAAGAAGGGAGGTGTTCATTGCACAGATGTAACCAATGCCAGCCGGACAATGCTCTTCAATATTCACACAATGGACTGGGATCCAGAGCTCTGCAAGTAAGTACAAATTTGCATACATAACGTTTTATATAAATTTTTCTGGCCCAAAACTTATTTGCATATGCAAATGGTAAAAAGAATGTTGGATACTCCACTCCAAATTATAAAACGGATAGTTCTGGTTCTTGATTCTGATTGGCTGAGCCACGTTCGAAGCTGTTGTAAATTACTCTACAAACATACACCTTTGTTTACGTTTGTCTGTTGCTTGACAACCACTTTGTTGCAACCACAACTGTTTCTGAGGAACTACATTGTTTGGTGGAAGAATACTGTTTTTATTAATATCATTACACATTATTTGCTCGGTTTTATTTTGTGAAACCTTACTGCATATATGGAATAACCATTTTATAAAAGCAATAAGCCCTGTGAAGCCGTGGTTTACAGTGAATTTATGACCGCTAAGGGGCGTTGTTAGGCACGACGCAAAGCGGATAAATTCACTGTAAAACATGGCTTCTTGGGGCTTATTGCTTTATTCCATCACCGTTTACTCACCCTCATGCCATCCTAGATGTAAATTACTTTTTTCTTCTATATGACTCGTTGATGAATCAGTGTCTTCTGAAACAAACCTATAGGTATGTGTGAGAGAAAAATGCTACTTTTAAAATGTTTTAAAATAGTTTTTTTCTTCTGACCAGCTGTCACACCTGGGTTTGCTTGGCATAAATGTCAGCACGTTTGTGAAGCGTAATGTCTTCATGTTGTGAAATTCCACTGAAAAGTGATGGCTTTCGTGCCACTTCTCACATCAGCTTAAAAATACATTTATGTCACGCTTCACAATGTCCTCCTGAACCTGTGTATGACAGTTGGCTGGAAGCAATGGTTAAAAACGTTTGAAATATGATATTTTTCTTACACACCATTTGAGTCAGAAGATTTTGTCCATCATGTTTGTTGGTAACCACTGGTGGTGGTTGAGGAGAGATCCCCACACATGATTGTAAAGCGCTTTGGGTGTACAGCAATACACAATAAAGCGCTATATAAATGCATCATTCATTCATTCAATTCATTCATTTGGAACAACATGATAGTGAGTAAATAATGAGAGGATTTTCATATTGGATTTGGAGTATCCCTTTAAGACTGGAATACACTGCATGACTTTTAAAATCTACACTACACATTACACACTTAACAATTTGTGAATGGTTAAAGAGAAAAACTGACTATCATACACTGAATGACAGACTATCACACACTACCAGATTTTCAAGTTATTTTAAACACAACAAACTCGCTCAGAAACATGCACCTCATTGCTAGGAGACATCTGACAAATGAAAGCAATATTGTTCTAAAATCAGCCCAAATCATAATTTTGTTAACATCCTCTGATGCTAAAAATCAGAGTCTGTGCCCATCTTACACTGTTATTTTATATTTATTTTTATTCCTCCTCTTTATAAAATCTGTCAGCTCTGCCTAAAATATGCGGACTGGTGACCAAACTGCAAATCGAGGCAATAATCTGGGCAAGTTGTGTAGTGTATTCCAGCCTGTACTGTTTTTAAAGATTTATTCATAACGTATATTTCTTACATGTATAACAGATATTTTGATATACCAATGGAAATCCTGCCAAAAGTGAGAAGTTCTTCAGAGATTTATGGTTTAATGGTAAGTGTTTGACCCCAAAGAGAGAATTTCTTTCTGTACTTCTGTTACATAATGCATTGGTAGGATTCTGTTGTGATAAATTGACAAGAGAGAAATGATCTTTGCTCCAGAGCAGTGTCTGTCAAACATTAACTCTTTATTCTTTAACCGTACATACACAATCTGCAACTCCAATAACATCTTTCCATCCAAAGTTGAATTTAGCTGTGGAGCAGTCATTTAACCCTTTGGAGATTTTAGTGTGTCCCTCTTTATCATGATTATATTTTGTGTCCTGTGATCTCTTTGGGCTGACTGATAGAAAATCAGCTCTAATCTGGTGAGTATCTCTAGCTGTCATGTCTGGGAAAACTGCTGTCATGTTGTCATCACAGAAGTTGGTGCATTTCCAATATGGAGCAAACATGCTTTTCATATTTTTGTTGTAAGTGCATTTGATATATTCCTGAGATAAGGTCTTATTGGAAATGTACCGGATGGTGATCTTGTCATTGTTTTTCATTGTGTTTTGGCTTGTCACCCAATGCACTGCCTGTCCTTTCCAACAGCTCTTGGAGTTTAGAACTTTTTCATGTAGTTTTCTGGCTATGGTCCTTTTTCTTTATTCTTTCACTATGGCTGAAGCCACACCATCTTGAGTTGCAGTGATGAAAATGAAACGGCTTTCACAGTTTTTAACATGCTTGGAGTCAATTATTCTTATTTTTTGAGGAGTATGTTTAGAGCAGATACTTGCAACACAGCAGCAGATGATTTGCCAAAGATGCTCATGTCCACTAAATAATATATTAGAATTGATAATTATTAATCTGACTCAAGTGTTTGAGTTCTGGCTTTAAGCAGGGGGCTGTATAATGCATGTGAATTATTACATTAATTTGTATATTAAATTCTTCCCCTAATGTTTTACTTTTTAATATGAATTTTTTTCTTACAGAAATCTGGCCCTTTAACTGGTGTCCCCATATCAGGGGTAAGATTATTAGATAATTTTTTTAGAAAGATTACATTGTCTTTCTGTCTTTCTCCCTAAATTGTGTGTAAATATAATTATTTTGTTGAGTTGGACAATTAAATCATAATGCATATAAAGTAGAGGGTCTTCAGATCCTCAAAAATAATACAGAAATTCGCAAATACTTTCTGATGTTCTTTAAAGTGACTTAACATCTGTTTACAGTGTCTTGGTGACCAGTCTGCTGCGCTGGTGGGACAGATGTGTTTCAAGGACGGACAGGCCAAAAATACGTATGATTTTGTTTTGTCTTCTCAGTTCCTCATAGCCTAATTTGTCAACATGCAAAAATGCGCACTTAGACTAAATGAAGATGTTGTGATTTTGTACATTTGATAAGTTTTTATTTATTTACAGTTATGGGACTGGTTGTTTCCTGCTTAAAAACGTAGGAACAAAGGTATTCAACATACTTAAAGCTTCAAAAATACATTTTCCTTTTTTAAATTTAATCTACATTCGATTTTTTTTTATATCTTAAAGCCTGTAATGTCGGACCATGGACTCCTGACAACGGTCGCATATAAACTAGGGCGTGACAAGCCAGCCTGCTATGCACTAGAGGTAATGTTGTTGAATGTTGACATTATCACATTTATTATGTTCCTGGCAGATTATTTCTTACCAAAGCAATGCACATGTTTTGTTTATGTGGCAGCTATTTCATTCCACTCTCACAAACATGAAAAGCCTATTCATTTCTCATAATTACTTTGTGATTTAGAGTAGCCAATTCTTCACTCTTGCTCAACTGGAGTTTTTCTTTTCTAGGGTTCAGTTGCCATTGCAGGAGCTGTTGTGCGTTGGCTAAAGGATAATCTCGGAATTATCCAAACCTCTACAGAACTAGGTCGGTAAAATAGTCCATGTGACATCAGGGGTTCAATCGTAATTTTACAAAGCAGCGAGAATACTTTTGTGCACAAAGAAAACAATAATAATAACATAATTTATTCAACAATTCTTCTCCCCGAGGTACCGTATTCCAACAACAACCACTCATTAGTTTTCTTGTAGTAGTGTGAATGAATGGCGTAGAATTGCATTTCATGTGAGTCTGTAAGGAGGAAATTATGGAACAGGTCCTGTTCATGTGTGATGGGATTTACACAGAAAAACTAAAATCCACAGCACTCTCCAATTGATAAAAAATTGAGAACTGTTACTGATGGCTGTAAACATATGGCTTAGTTTGGTGAAATTGGTGGTAAAAAAGGTTCCTGTTCTAAGAATCTCTCCGTCTGTCCCAAACTTGCTTTTGCTGTCACTTCTATTTAGTGTTGGTTTTCCCTTCTTCACAGTCTCCTCTTCATCCAGTGTCACGCTATCTCAAACATTTGTGAGCATGCTGAAAACGTCTCTGCTCATCAGTTGAGCAAACATGTAGTTTTAGCTGTTTTAACATTCCTTCTTTTCTTTTTTTCTCTCTCTCACTAAAGCAGGGCAGAAGTAGACTTGAACCTTGTTGCATTTCAGAAGATGGAAAATGAAGTAATTGGGTCCATGGCTTACCCCTTCAAAATCAAGATGTGCTGTAGTGGCCTTGGCAAAAGACATTCCAACTGAAAGTCAAAATGATAAATTAAGACCTTTCAGGCCACGTAGCAGGAAGTTTTATTGACCATATCTGGTAATGATGAAATCATTAATTCTCATGTCCTCATTGCTGTAGTTTCCACACACTGTTCTCTAGAAGCAGCTCCTTACTTTAACACTGAAGCTGCTGTGGTTTGGTGTTTCTGGTATTTTTCATGTACAGTACATTCTAATGGAATTGTCAATGATAGTAAGCAACTCTTGGCCGTGCAAAACAGTCATTGTCAAATTTGATATATTTTTTTTAAATGGCACTAAAGGTCAGAGACATCAACAGATGTGTGTCTGTGTATAATGGTTTTAGTTTGAAAGAGTGAGATGTACTATTAGTACAATTTAGTTGCTTCTCAAATCTATTCAGGAGAGTTTTAGTGCACTTTATAATGTATTATGCTGTTATGTGTAACAGCAAGGGAACTGTACAATCTCATGTACTTAATGTTGTGATTGGTTTTTTTTCTCCTCTTTTACAATTTCATATGCCTGTTGAAAACATTTGCCATTTTGTTGACAAAAATACTGTTCGTAGAAATCAAGTTAACCTGTCCAAAACACTGTGGCCCTGCTGACAGAAGTTGCACTACTGCATAGCTTCTGCCTCTTGTAAGCGAGACCATTAAACAAGATGCCACTTGAGCAGTATTGAGTCAACATCTGAACAATTACTGACGAGGTCTGCGTAACTATATTTGAACAAACATACTGTTTTGTTATCAATTGTAGAGCACTGTTTTGTCTTCTATTCGGTCAAGTCACTGTAATGTAATCTCTGAAATAGTGCATGTTAGTTTCATTACTGTGCAGCTCAAGGAAGCGATGATGTTAAAACATAAAATTAATTTGATTCAAGTATTTCCTTTCAGTTCCAGCAACTGGTTTCTGTTTGAATATCTAACCTGAACTTGAAAAGAAATAGTTGGCACCTGATTTTTCTGTCATACTTGATGTCTGTGTAATGAAATATCACAAGTTCCATGACAATGAAGAATTTATGAACCGATGTAAACGGATTAGTTTTTTGATTATTATTTGCTAAATTTAATACAGTTGCCAATTTAGTGGCTTTCTTTAATGCACAAGTTTGCATTTTAAAAAGCCGATCAGTTTTGTGAGAAGCACTTGTATAATGTACTTTGAATGGTACTTCTTTGATTTGTGTCCATGAATACTTGAAATGCAAAAAATGTTTAAAAACCTGATTTATAAAAAGTAGCCAGTATTAAACTTTAGTCATTTGCTTTCTTTGTATGTGGCTTTGATTGTTGAATGTGTTGTGGGTTGTAAATGTTAGTGAGTGATGCTGTGATGTTCATTACCACACCATCTTGCATGTCAGTTCTTTCCCCAGGATTTCAAGTAAATTTTCATCACTGAATTTTCTGTTTCTATACTTTGTGTACTTAACTGTCTTAAAACTATTCCTGGGGGTTAAAATATGTTTGTTTAGTCTGTCAACATGCCAGACATTATATATTGTCCAGTTAAATTCAAGAAACAATTATGTTGCATCTAGAAGGGTGGTGTTAGAGACTGTTTCAGGTATTTCCACTCTTATTGCTTTTTTTTTCGCTGTTCTGTTCACCGGTGTCTCTCCTGACTGTTTTCCAGGCTCGACGGTGGGATGTCTCACATAGTCGTGGATCCGTTTAATCCTTTCCCCCACAGTTTCCATTAGCGTGGGTTTCTGTAGCTTCTCCTTCGAATTTCTGACACTTGCCTTCATCTTTCTTTCCAAGCAATGGGCTCATCCACGATCACGTTCAGTTCGACTAAACTTCCAGTTCTCACCAATAGTCACCAAATCACTTGGGAAGTAGATACTTAACTTTTTTTTTTTAAATCCGATTTAGCAAAACATTTATTAGAAAGTCTTTCAGCACGAAGCACTTGTATAATGTACTTTGAATGGTACTTCTTTGATTTGTGTCCATGAATACTTGAAATGCAAAAAATGTTTAAAAACCTGATTTATAAAAAGTAGCCAGTATTAAACTTTAGTCATTTGCTTTCTTTGTATGTGGCTTTGATTGTTGAATGTGTTGTGGGTTGTAAATGTTAGTGAGTGATGCTGTGATGTTCATTACCACACCATCTTGCATGTCAGTTCTTTCCCCAGGATTTCAAGTAAATTTTCATCACTGAATTTTCTGTTTCTATACTTTGTGTACTTAACTGTCTTAAAACTATTCCTGGGGGTTAAAATATGTTTGTTTAGTCTGTCAACATGCCAGACATTATATATTGTCCAGTTAAATTCAAGAAACAATTATGTTGCATCTAGAAGGGTGGGGTTAGAGACTGTTTCAGGTATTTCCACTCTTATTGCTTTTTTTTTCGCTGTTCTGTTCACCGGTGTCTCTCCTGACTGTTTTCCAGGCTCGACGGTGGGATGTCTCACATAGTCGTGGATCCGTTTAATCCTTTCCCCCTCAGTTTCCATTAGCGTGGGTTTCTGTAGCTTCTCCTTCGAATTTCCAACACTTGCCTTCATCTTTCTTTCCAAGAAATGGGCTCATCCACGATCACGTTCAGTTCGACTAAACTTCCAGTTCTCACCAATAGTCACCAAATCACTTGGGAAGTAGATACTTAACTTTTTTTTTTTAAATCCGATTTAGCAAAACATTTATTAGAAAGTCTTTCAGCACCTACGAATTAAATTGAGTAACCGAGTGCTAAAATTTTACACAAAAGAAAACAACGACACTCACAACACGACTTTCCTCGGCGCCATCTTGGAACGCCTCTGACAACGGTGGACGACTTCTTCTTTTAAATTTAATGGCGGTTGGCAAACCAACTTAAATGGTGCATTACAGCCCCATACACTTAACCAATGCAGTCTGAGCCGGAAAGAGATTTGATTAGTTCATCTCTCCAGTCTTTCGAATCGTTCGTTCTTTTGTCACGTGACAGCATTGGCTAGAGAAATTAATTTACAAGCTTCCTTACAAAGGGGTGCATAGTTATTATTATCATCCTTATTATAATTATTATTTACTCTTACAGTTAGGTGATGCGTTTCTGGTCTCAAATTGTAGCTTTTTACTTCTTACAGTTTTATAAATGTGTGAATTTCTGTCATTATGGTTACTTTCCATAACACTAAATGTTGTAACAAAGCTAACAAAGAGTTGGTTATTATTATTAAGTCTCTTTCCGGCTCAGACTGCATTGGTTAAGCTTATGGGGCTGTCACGTGATGAACGAACGACTCAAACCCGAAGACTCGAACCAGGTGAACTACTTGACTAATTCCAGTACAGAACCTATAGGATGTTGCGCATGCGCGACTGAACGAATCACTCCCCGAGACGACTCGTTCTTCCCGAGTCACATTAAAGATTCGTTCAAGAACGACCCAACACTACTGGAAACCACATTTGCGCCTTCGCTGTTAGCAAGGACAGTATTAGCTCGCTCTTACAGTATCTGCAGCAGTCGTTGTTTATTTTAAGTTATATACGTAACATACAATACGTTGTTGTAATTATGAGTGAATTCACGACCTTCACTGAGGGAGAGTTCTATGAGGGGCATTTTGACTCGCGAGCTTATGTGAAGAATTTTTATTCCTGCCCTAGCGGTCACGCGGACGAGAAGAATTTCCTTACTTTCGTTTTGAGATGCCTTAGCAGAGTTTTCTCGGCGGGTAAGCAATCCCTATCAATCGAATCGCTAGGTCTAGATGTTCTATTTTTCCGAAATAATGTTTTACACAAATGTTTGTTTTGAAGGAGAACATAAAGGCAAGCGGCTGATCGATGTGGGCAGTGGACCATCTATCCACAGCGTCTTGAGTGCGTGCGAACATTACGACGAGATTGTGCTGTCTGATTTTGCAAATAACAATCGTAGAGAAATTGAAAAATGGCTGAAAAATCAAGAGGGGAGTTTAGATTGGAAACCTATGTTGCAGTACGTTTGTGAACTGGAGGGGAAAAGGTAATTATATTTCTATATTGTGTATTGGGTGTTTCTTAAAGTAGACTATGGCAGGCTATTTCCGCAATGGAAAAAAAATAAACACATTTTTAGAAGGGTAACTGCGCATTTTCACGTCTTCCTTCAGAATGCTAAATTTACATCTTGCATTTTGTACTTTTTTTCCTCCCCTCTGAATTCTGAGTTTACAGTTTTACTCATATTTACACATTACAACTTCAATTTCTCTGCTTATTGTGTTATATAGAGTTTATATAATTTATTGTTTATATTTATATAAAAGTTTCTCAGAATTACGAAAAGTCGCAATTACGTTTTTTTCGTGTCGGAAATGGGCTTACATAATATCGGCCTTGTTGACTAGAAAAACACTGTCAGGTTTAATTGCTTAGTAGCATTGTATGACAAAGGAAAATTGCCCCTTTTTCAGAACAGTGTCATTTCCATTATATATCATACATTCCTCGAGTAGAATGAAATGAGTGAGGCGCAAATTACATTACATTCTAAACTTTGAATTAAAATGCAAGCTCCTGGTAAAACTGTGTAAAGTTGAGGAAACAGCCATTTATAAATATGACAGAGCATACATTTTTATACACTAAGTTCCTAAAACATTTCTTGTATTTTGTTCTAAATGATTTATCTTTCAATTAATCTTTGAACTATGGCAGCCCGTCTGATTTGGAGGCTACACTGAAGCAACGAGTCAAGAAAGTTTTAAAATGCGATGTCCGGTTGGATAATCCATTTGATCCACACACACTGGAACCAGCTGACTGTGTCATAACATCTCTGTGTCTGGAAGCAGCGTGTAAAGACTTTCAAACATACTGTCGTTCTCTACATGGGCTGACCAAACTTCTGCGTCCTGGTGGACTTTTGGTCATGATAGGTGTTCTGGGTGAGAGCTTCTACAAGGTGGATGAACAGCTCTTTTCTTGTCTTGGACTGAGTCAGGATAATATTAAAGAAGCACTCAGTGGTTTAGGCTTCTCAATTCAGGAGTTTAATATACTGCCTGCAGAAGACAGAGAGAACAACTCTGTGTCTGACTTTGAGGCCGTTTTTCAACTTGTAGCTAGAAAACCCTCTGAGTGAAAGCGCAAATAGAGGGATTCATATAATACAGCAAAACAGTTGTATTTAAGCACACCAAAATAAATCCTTTTATAGCCCAGGATTTTTCTGCTTATTAATAAATCCACTGTAGAAGATTTGGCATTTTAGATGAACATGGAATGTATAACTCTTGAAACTTTTAATGTGTTTTATAATGTGATGATTTAAAAGATAGATCATAAAAAGAAAATTATTTTGCTTAAAATTTTCGTATTTTTTTTTAATACGATTTTTGAAGTAATAAACATTACTATGAACTCTATTTCATGAATTACATTCTTTACATAAACAATACAAAAGAGAGCTTCGTCCGTACACTTGGGGAATATTTCATCCAAACTTTCCTCACTATGAACCATTTTAATACCTGCAAAGCCACAACGTATGTGAAACAAATAACACCACAAAGGAAATAAACCAAGACCAAGCTTGTATAGTATTGTACAGTATGACTCCATAACATGAAACAATCTGTTTTATATCGGAGCAAGTGTTCCAAATGGAAAATTTAAACAAATAAATGCAAATGATTGGTTCTTGCTCTGTAGCACAAATTTGTGACTCTCATAGACTTCAACACAAATGCTTAGTCATTCATTGATTATAATACTTTATGGCCTGCTTGACCCCATTATATATTACAGATTAAGTGATTGCCATTTGTTTTCATTTAGTTTTAGAGCAAGTTTTTGTTCCCCCAAGATTAAACGATTGCTGTTAATTTTAATGTATATTCTTATTTTAGGCTGGTTTTGTGGATCAAACGATTCACTAAAAAGTTCCAACTTAATCACTACTTCTCTCATGAACAGTTGTTTTCAGCAAGTATTCCTCATAGAATATGGCTTTGGAAACCTGAATTTTTGTAGCCCGAGTCCTTATTCAGTTTTAAATATTGAAACCGTTGGCCAAGACATTGTTCAAAAGCTCACATTTCGTGTTCCATATGGGCTTTAGACAGGGTGTCTGCAGATATGAACAAGTTAAATTTAAGACTTTTTAAGACCTTTTTAATACTACCTTATATGAAATTTAAGACCTAAACCTGTAATGGAAATACACATTTTATTGCATACATATATGTAATATTTAATGTGTATAAATTAAAAAGAAAACAAAATATCATTGCTGTAATAAATTATATTTATTACTACGATATGCAGTGAACTCTGTTTTCTGCAGTTCTCTCTGCTGACGCAGTAACTTACCGCGGGGAAGAAAACATCTTCGGTCTGTCCAATGATTGTAAAGTCATTAGGTCCGTCAGACTGAAGATATTTTAGCGGTAATGAGACCAGAAAAATTTAAGACCCATCGAATCCGAATTTAAGACATTTTAAGACTTTTTAAGGACCCGCGGACACCCTGTTTAGAACATGAGGGTGAGATTTTTGTGTGAACTATCCATTTAAGGAGACTTGTGAAGTCATTCAAAAGTCACTGAACATTCAATATAAAATACTAAAACATCTTTAAACTCTGATATCACAAGATAGTAGTTCATACCCTTTTGTGTAGGCAAGAGATTCGCCATCCAATTTTTGGTACAGATTCAAACGTTCTACTCTGAATTGACTACTTAATTTCACTATATCTTGAATTAAATGCACTGTTTCAATTTTGTGATATAAGTGAGTGGGGTAAAATAGTAGATTAACAGGGTGACTCTATTTGTCATGTGACCATATATTCACAAAGGGCTAATCATATACAGCTGTCTGCATTTTTCATGGTGTAAAGTTTAATACTTGGTGGTGAAATGCCCATGCACAAGATCATGAAGATTATTAATTGAATCCTTTCTCCCAGTATGCTTTGGGGTTAGCTGTTTAATCTCTCTATGCCTAGTGGGACAACTTACCCCACTCATCCCTACTTGTGCAGCCCTTATAGACCACTAATGTAAAAAGACCCACTGATAGAGACTCCGTAATCCTCAGGAATGTGAGATGGTTATGGAAATGATTGATGTTTCAAGCACCATCCTGTTGCACAGCAAATTTAAAGCATACATTATGGAAACAATACTGTGCATACAATTCTATGCAAATATTATGGTCAGTCTGCCATGCAGCCCGGCATGACAGCTGCTGCTGCCAAATGGGACATATATCATAACAGATATCCTTTGAGAAACACTGAGCTCAATGACAGCATTATTAGGCATGTAAAGAAGCGGTGGCGGCCTATTTCTATTTGAAAACAAGCCAATGAAACAAACTCCATGAACAATGTTTCTGTATTTAAATAAACATTTTCTCTATAATAAGATAAAAATCAGCTTTCTGTAGAAGCTAATTTCCACGACGATTAAACACAATTTTGACTTTTATCCCTTGCAATTGTAAATTAGCATCTGCAAGACAAAAAGTCAGCATTGTGAGATGTAAATTCAGAATTGCAAGGAAAACATCAGAATTTTGAAAACAGTTGCGATTACCTTTTTTTTATTACTTTGCAGAAACAAGCTTCCACATCTTTCATCGTACAAGTAGAAACAACACGTTTATTAACAGATGAGCCAATGTTAATTTTTTTATATTTAAAATCTAAACTGTGTCATGTCATTTCTAACAAGTTTGTAGGTGCTGTCCGTCTATGTTTACACTGACAAAATACATAAACCTGCACAATAACTGCTGCTTGTCCAAGTCCTGACCTGGCTCTGTTATGTTTCAGTTGAAGTGTTCATGATCAGATTTCTACTATTATAGACTCATTCATTATATTCTCCTCATCACCTCCGGAGTCCATTGCCACCTCCTCCTCTTCCTCCTCTTCATCACTGAGGGATTCTGCTGCTGTTCTTTTCATCCCTCTCTGTTTAGACAGAGCAGCAGCGTAACGAATGTTATAAATGTTCCAGTCGCAACTAGAAAGAAAACAAAAGTTATATTTAAAATTAATCCAGAAAGAAAAACTACCACCGTCTCCTTTTTAGAATTCTGTCAAGCTTACAGTTTGGACAGATCATCACTGTGTCTTTGGATGCTCTTCAGCAGCTGCTGTACAGTAGGCAATACAGCTCCAGATCTGAAAATGAGACACATGAACAGTCTTACAGAGCTCACCAACAACAGATAAAACACTGCAAAATAGGACATGAAACATTTCTCCTTTCTTTTCTGCATGGAAAAAACAGCTGTTCTGTCAGGACCACTATCGTCAAAGATGATTGACAATTAGCATACAGTTTGGATTGGCAGTATGGTTCCGTTCTGGGCAAGAACAGCCTAGCATGGATGAGAGCAGGGAGAGCAGCGATAACCCCCCCAGGGTAAACAGAACAGAACCAACATAAATGTATTCCAGATATCGTTTAAGTTCAATAATGTTATGTACACATTTTAGAATTAGTCTGATTCAAAAGAGAATCAGAAGGCTGAATCCTGACTGACAGAGGAGGAGTTGGGGATGGAGGAGGGTAAATAGCTATTGAGCAATGCGAAAACTGCTGATAATACTGAGGGACCTTATATATGAATGCTTAGATAGGTGTCGTATTCCCATAGGTTGATGGGGATCAGCTGAGAGTCAGCTGATGTGAGCTTGACTAATGTGACCTGCCAGAACTAACGGTACACTAGATTGAAATGAGGCGTTTAAACTATCAATTACCCTCAGGAGATAAAACTACTTTTTTTAGGTGCAATTTTTGCAAAACCCTATAAACAATGGGATGTAACAGCTTATTCCGTCTCTATGCATATTTGTGCCAAATTGCCAATTTAAGTGCAAAAATTTGCAAATATAGCTTAAGAACACAACAGCTTAAAATCAGTGTGAGTCATTGAGAAAAGAGCTATGCTGCTTACCGGTTCTTGAGCTTTTGTCCATGTAGGGTGAGCAGACACTGAGCCCAGCTGAGGTAGAACTGCAGGTGGTTGGACTTTTCCAATGTTGAGGCCACAAAGTTCAGAAGTTTATCCACATACACATCCGGCAGCGAGCTACATACCACTGTAACTGAAATGTCAAACAATAATAGGAAAATAATGACAACAAAATGATGTACTTTCAATATGTCAAGAATATATTTGACCATTTTAGGAGAGAACATACTTTGGTCATAAGGAACCGCCTCCAGAACCTCTCTTATGAGTGGCATTTCATTTAGCCGAAAAGACAGCAAAATGGCCGATGCCCACTCTTTTTTCTTCACCTGCTGCCGTATGCTTGCCGGCGTGACATCCATGTCTAGATCATAGGGGTCAAACACCAGTGAGGCGTCAAGAGAGTAGATCAGCAACCCTTCAGTGGAGGCTGCCGCCCAGCTGCGCCCTGAATGGAGAAGTAGTTCAAAACGTCCTCATTCCGTTCCATATTCAATAAAAATATTAGGAAGTCTGGATAAACATAATTTTGAATAGTTAATTATACTGAAATCTCTATCTGTGTGTTGTGCTGTAAAGACAAAAACTCTACCAGTAGGTGAAAAGCAGAGAGAGCTAACACGGATCTCTGGTTTAAAGCGTCTGGAGCTCATATCACCTGACAGATGAGGAGAGACGGGCATGAGCTGCATGCAAAAGCCAGTATATATTATATATGCAATACTACATTCAAAGCACTTAAAAATAAAATGCTCAGCTACAGTGATTGGCAGGTTTACTATGTGGACTCACCTCTCTTGACTCCAGGAAGACTGAGCTCGACTCCATCTCCATCTCCTGTGCCTTCATCCACTAAAGAGAGACTACCAAACTCTGTCATCTTACGCCTGTCGAGGAACTCCTGAGAAAAGAAGAACATGGCAGGATTACTTCATAAGCTAGAGTACAAGAATTATGAAATGCTAATTCAATGAATATTGCATGCTTATAAAAAAATAGAAAACTAAATTTCAAAGGGGTCGTGAACTGCATTTTTCTATTTTATGTTTCCTTAGGTGCACGTACAATGTTAGTATGATTTTCATCTTCGGAACACAAATGAAGATATTTTTTATGGATTCTGAGAGCTCTCTGACCCTCCCATAGACAGCAAGGGTCCTTACACGATCAAGGCTCAGAAATGTAGCAAGGACCCCGGTAAAATAGTCCATGTGACCATCAGTGGCTCAACCGTAATGTTATACAGCTACGAGAATAATTTGTGCGCAAAGAAAACAAAAATAACGACTTTATTCAACGATTCGTTTCCTCCGCGCCACCCTATAGCGCCATTTTGGAGAGTATCACATACGTAAACGCATGCAACGTATGTACGCGGATACGTTGTTTAAGTTCAGATCAGTATAAGGATCCTTGCTCTCTATGGTAGGGTCAGAGAGCTCTCGGAATGCATCAAAATTATCTTAATTTGGAAGGACTTACAAGATTGGAATGACATGAGGGTGAGTAATTAATGACAGAATTTTCATTTTTGGGTGAACTATCCCTTTAAGATTTCAGTGTTAACACCCACTGATGTGACTGGCTTAAATCTCTGCATATGAAATAAGTATGTGGAACTTGTACCATGTTACACTATTAGAGCTGCCAAGATAAACTAATCATGAAAAATGTTGATTACAGCATTATGTTTAGATCTACTTTTATTGCATCAAAGGTTGCAGGTCTGAGAACTGCAGCTGATCACAGACATGACTATTGAGTATACATGAAAGCAATGATCTCGCCACTACAACTCAATTTCTACACAAATACTAACATCCAGGGCCTGAACATAGCTTTTTGCCACACCTGCCAAATACCAAATAATCAACAATGAAATGACCAAATAATGCTTTACATAGTTAAAAATAAAGAGACACATTCCTAACATTAGGATCATTTGAAAAGTAATATTAGCTTTAGTCCAGTGATCATGTGGCATTTCTCATGCCTGTCAATTCACTAAAGCGTCAACAGGTGGGTCAAAGAGGCGATGATGAAGTAGTAGGTGTTGATTTGTGTTACCTCTATTTTGCAATAAAAACTCGAAGTAGAAAATAAGTCATTTTGGGAGCTTGATTTCAGTAAAAGCTATTTATGGACTAATGATGTTTTGAGTTCTGAAACGAACAGTACACTTCTAGATTTTTTTAGCACCTTTTATATGTCAAGATCAGTTCACAACCCGTTTATTAAGTAAATTATTAGAATACAATATGCTATTAAGAAATCCTTTTACTATTATCAAAATGGGAAGTTTTGTGTCATACTTTTTAATGTCTCTATATGCAGTGAATACAAACAAGTACGTTTGCTTAATAAGTGTGTGTACCTCCATAGCGTCCAGAGAGAGATTACAGGAGATCTCAAACTTCTTCATCAGAACATGTTCCTTGATGTTATAAATGCACACAAACTTTGACTGCCCACCTGCAAGGATTGATTCACCATCTGCTGAGTAGCACAAGGAGGTGAAGGACCTACAAATCAATTAGAGGAAATAAGTAATTAATGTCGTTTCTCACACATCTAGGTTCAGCAGGGTAAATTAGGTTTACCGGGGGTAATGTAAATCCAGCCAGTTGTTTACAAAATAACTGATAAGAGTTTATGTACTGTACATTATCCCACTTACTACGCGGCTACTTGCCACATAAGCTAATAATTAGGCACAAAAAGTTCACCACATTCATATAAATAAGGACATAAAATGCATTAAAAAAGCATTTTAAAATCTGTTTATTATCATAAATCCATTACAGTGAATAAAATCATTCTAGCAACAATATTTACTTCAGTACTTGCTTTATATATATACTTCAACAATATTACTACAGGCCTAATATTAAAACTGAAGTTCTCTGGATGCTTCAATAAACCTACCTGCAAAGCTACAGTACTGCTAAAAGTTTTAGGCACTTGTGTAAAAATGCTGTAAAATGTGGATGCTGTCAAAAATAATGTCATAAATAGATTTTCTTTATCAATTAACTTATATTAATGAAATTAAATCAAGATTTGGTGTGACCATCCTTTGCGTTTAAAGCAGCTTTTGCCCTCGGTGCACTTGCACATTGTTTTTCAGGTAGCTTTGCAGGTAGGTTTCTTGAAGCATCTTGGAGACGTTGCCACAGTTCTTCTGGATTTAGTCGATCTCCATTTGTTCCGTTTCTTCAGAGATCAGATCTCTGTGTGGAGCACTGGCTGTTGTCAGACTCCTTGTGCAAACAAAAGTCTTACTGGATTATTACAATTAACGGCAAAATGTTTGGAAAATGTTAACCGATATTTCCTACTGACAAACTACAGCAAAAGATAGAAATAACGGACTTAAAACCATTTTTTAGCTGGTGAAAATACTAGTGTTCTAATAATTTTGGTCACCACAGTGTACATATATATATATATGTATGTGTGTGTGTGTATATACATATACAGGTGCATTTCAAAATTTTAATATTTTTTTTGTAACTTGTTTCAAAAAGTGAACTTTTCATATATTTTAGATTCATTACATGTAAAGTAAAACAATTCAAAAGTTTTTGTTTTAATTTTGATGATTAGAGCTTACAGCTCATGAAAGTCAAAAATCCAGTATCTCAAAATATTAGAATATTTCCTAAGATCAATCAAAAAAAGGAATTGCAAAACAGAAGTTCAAGTTCTTTAAAGTATGTTCATTTATGCACTCAATACTTGGTCGGGGCTCCTTTAGCACAAACGACAGCATCAGTGAGGTGCGAGTCGTTTGACATGGAAGCGATCAGCCTGTGGCACTGCTGAGGCACTATTGAGCCTTCAGCTCGACTGTATTGTTGGATCAACTGTTTCTCATCTTTCTCTTGAAAATATCCCATAGATTTCATATGGGGTTCAGGTCAGGCATGTTTGCTGGCCAATCAAGCACAGTCAAATCATGGTCAGCAAACCACTTGGAAGTGGTTTTGGCACTGTGGGCAGGTGCTAAAGTCCTGCTGGAAAAGGAAATCAGCATCTCCATAAAGCTTGTCAGCAGATGGAAGCATAAAGTAAACACCAGCAGACGTCATGGCACCCCAAATCATCACTGACTTCGGAAACTTCACACTGGACTTCAAGCAGCTTGGATTCTGTGCCTCTCCAGTCTTCCTCCAGACCTTGATTTCCAAATGAAATACAAAATTTTCTTTTTCCTGAAAAGAGGACTTTGGACCACTGAGCAACAGTCCAGTTCTTTTTCTCCTTAGCCCAGGTAAGATGCTTCTGACGTTGTTTCTGTTTCAGAAGTTTTCCTGAAGATGTCTGAGTTTGGTGACTCTTGATGCACTGACTCCAGCTTCAGTCCACTCCTTTGAAGCTCTCCCAAGTGTTTGAATCGACTTTGCTTGACAGTATTCTCAAGCTTGCAGTCAACCCTGTTGCTTGTGCACCTTTTCCAACCCAATTTCTTCCTTCCGGTCAACTTTGCATTTAATATGCTTTGATACAGCACTCTGTGAACAGCCACCCCTTTCAGTAATGATCTTCTGTGACTCACCCTCTTTGTGGAGGGTGTCAATGATCGTCTTCTAGACCATTGCCAAGTCAGCAGTCTTCCCCATTATTGTGGTTTCAAAGAACAAGAGATACCTGGAATTTATTCTGTAGGGATAGTCATTTAATGAAACTCAAAAGTAGGCCTGTCACGATAACAACTTTTTGTTGTGTGATATATTGCCCCAGAAATAATTGCGATAAGCGATATTATTGTCATATTAAAGACCATTCTATCCCACTGAATATATAATCATAATGTAACAGCATAATAATGCAAGAAGGCCTACACACTTACAAATGACAACAAACTTTTAATTTTTAAGAATATTTAGATCATGGAAATTAAGTATCAAAATATAAGATACCTTAAAAAACCTGAATAAATAGTAAATAAACATTTTCTAACAAAAAGTGCAAAGTAACAAGTACAAAAAAAGAAAAATGCACAAAGAACTTGTATGGAGATTTTTTCCTGACCTTCTTTTCTCTGTAAATTAAGGGTGCACACTATTGCTGAGAAACACAATCACTACTTAGCAGTCAGATGTCCGTATGCACAAAGGCACTTAGACGAATATAAAAAGCTTAGTATACCGCGGCAGCCCTCGTGTGAAGACCGAAGAGTGTAAAGACCATTGACTCTACCGTTCGACTCCACCGAGCAGGGACACCGGCAAGGCACATAAGTATCACTTCTGAATCATTCTCTTTCCTACTACTTGTTCCCCTTCTGTTTTCAGTTTTTATAACCAATTCTTACTAGGTGTTTCCAGATCCCTACTATCACTACCACTCGCAAAACCATGCATCACACACTGTATGCAGTGCAATCCTAACAACCTGCGCACTTTGCCTATGTCTACTAATACACAACTTTCTTTTTCTATTGGTCTCTGGAATTGCCAGTCTGCTGTAAACAAAGCAGATTTTATTACTTCTATTACAAGTCATTCAAGACTAAACCTCACGGCCCTGACAGAGACGTGGATCAAACCAGAGGACAATGCTACACCTGCAGCACTCTCAAATAATTTCTCTTTTTCCCACTCCCTCCGTCTGACTGGAAGAGGTGGAGGTACTGATCTGCTTATCTCTAATGATTGGAAATTTAATCCTTTACCATCTCTGAGTATCACTAATCTCCTTCAAGCCATTTCTCCTGCAGTTGTATCTGCACTCACTCACATCGTTAACACATTCCTTCACACTGGTGTTTTTCCCTTAACATTTAAACAGGCTCGTATAACCCCACTTCTTAAGAAACCCACTCTTAACCCAACTCTTTTAGAGAACTACAGACCGGTTTCCCTTCTACCATTCATTGCAAAAACACTTGAAAGAGTTTTGTTCAACCAAGTCTCAGCCTTTCTCACACAGAACAACAATCTGGCTTCAGAAGTGGAAGCCCTTGCTTTCAGTTGTTGAAGCCCTAAGACTGGCAAGAGCGGCCAGATTCTCCTGTCAACCCTATTGGAAAATGGCATCTCAGGAACCGCACGCCAGTGGTTTGAGTCTTACCTCTCAGATAGGTCCTTCAAGGTATCTTGGAGAGGTGAGGTGTCCAAGTCGCAACATCTAGCTACTGGGGTGCCTCAGGGCTCAGTACTTGGACCACTTCTCTTCTCTGTCTACATGGCATCACTAGGTTTTGTCATTCAGAAACATGGCTGCAGAACCTTGCGTTCTGCAAGTGATTATTATTGCATATTATTGTGCCATCTCAAAGAGGCACAAAATCACTTTCACAGACTTTTTCATTAACTGTTCCCTCCTGGTGGAATGCTCACTCTAGCCCGGAGGTGATCATTCGATGAAGGAGTGGCCGGCGGGCTTGCGGCAACCACATGTGACGACCCCTGGCTGGACTCCGCTTCGTCTACGGTGAAAGCCGATCTGGCAATCCACAGCGTGAAGATGATGTATTCCCTCAGCAACCAGCACGGATCAGCTCCAGGCATGACGAAGCGGATATCGTCCTCTTTTGGAAGGCCAAACAAAGTAGTTTCGCTTTCACAACGAAACAAACAGCGGCGGCAGCAACAATACTACAGCAAGAATAAAAGTTACGCCTTCTTTCTTTGCGTGAACATTTGGGCGGCGTTATGCACATCTTTCCACATCGTGACGTAGATATGTGGGGGCTTGTTAGAACGAGCCGTTTTAGGTAGGCGTGGTTGACGCTTAACTTTTATAAAGAATATCTCTTTGGATTTGAGACTTTAGTCTTTGCAACGTCACAGATCTTCTTTATGCACCAAGAGCTTGTAATTGTAACACTCCAAAGAGAAAGGAAAAATTGAAATCGCATCATATGACCCCTTTAAGCTTTGCCAGTTTAAACATTTAAGAGCCAGAGGACGCGAGCTCACGCACGCAGTGAGAAGATTTGTGCATGCGTTCATCCAAAGTGCGCAAACCCGCGCCTCAGAACCCGTGCAAATATTAAGCTTTCTCTGAAGTATTGTTTAAATGGACAAATTCACACAAAGATTGTGTCAAAATGCCCATCTTGGTAAGTATCCTATAGCAGACATAGCCGGCTGAACGTACTGTATCAGTGCACTGGATCAGTGCATTCTCTTACAGCACTTTCTTAATATTAATCAAACAGCAACAACAAAGAAATCACTCACTGCTCTTGATTGAATAGCTTCTGTAACTTTAATACAGATTAATCTTTAATTTATAGTCAAATATGCAATGCTGTCAAATGATTAATCCAAATGATAAATAATGATTAACACACATTATATATGTATGTGTACTGAGTATATTTATTTATTTAATATGTATATATAAATACACACAGTATATATTTTGAAAATATTAACACATTTATATATTCATATTGTTATATTTTATATTATGTATAAATATTTTGAATATATAAACATTTTTCTTAAATATATACATGTATGTGTTTGTGTTTATATATATATATATATATATACACACACACACATACATAATAAATATACACACTTATTATGTAAACAAACTTTTATTTTGGATGCGATTAATCGTTTGACAGCACTAATATATATATATATATATATATATTTTTTTTTTTTTTAAATTATTTGTAACTATCTGTGTGTGACTTACTTTCCCTTGGCAGACTGTTTAGCAGTGATTTTTTCTGTTTCTTTACGGCCCATCTGCAGGTCATGGCGGCCAGCGATAGAGCCAGCCTGTCCTCCAGTCTGAGGGTTCCAGAATGTGATCTCACCATCCAGAGAGGCAACTGCCAACTCCTGGCCATCAGGACGATATGTTACAGCGAGTCCTGAATAAAGACAGGTGCCAGACATCTTTAAATAACACATAATTTTCTTTCCAAACCACCTGCTCTATTTCTCTCTAAACAGTTTTACATAAACGGTCACTTTGTGAACTTGCCATCAGAGGTGAGCCGCAAGGTCTCTTTGGTCTCCCAGCTGTCCAGCATGTCCCACAACCGGACTGTTTTGTCCCATGACACACTGGCAAGCACAGACTGGACTGGACTGAAGCACAAGTTGCTGACAGGACCCTCATGACCACTGAGCACCTGCTCCAGCAGTAAAGAGTAACAAAGACCCCAATTACATATCAAATTATGTTTGCACTGAAATTATTATTCTTGGCTGAAATGGAAAATGATGGACCCACTGGGACAAAAAGCAAATCTTAAGCCTAACTTTAAGTTTCATTTCTAGTATTCAACCATTTACAACAATCCATACTGTTTACTGACATATTGATAATTATACACAAAAAAAAAAATATATATATATATTACACACTGCACTTATCACATGATCAGAAACAAGCACAATAATTCGGTGGTATCTGACCTCTAGCAGTCTTCCAGTCTGCATGGACCATAGGAAGATCTCAAAAGAGTCTTGAGAACCTGCACACACCAACTCCCCACTACTGTCCACTGCCAGAGAGGAGAACTGAGCCGGTCGTGGAGACGTCATGGTACGGAAGTTCCGGTACCTGAGAAAACAGAATGAGAACAGAGAGTAAGAATAAAGAGAGAACAGAGTATTCAGCAGTGCAGAATGTGCATACTAGGAAACATTCTCTTCAAGCTATATTTCTACAAGCGATACCCTTACTACAAGTATGTGACAAGTACAGAGAGCTATAAATTGGAGAAATCTGCAAATAGTTGAGCAGTCTATTTTTTGACTCACAATCAATGAATTCAACACTCATGTTCTGAACATAGGATCAATAACAAAACCAAGCAAACTTTTTTGTTTTCATTTAGACCAAAACCAAACCCGAAAATAAAATGTATTTAGTAATTAATTAAATAATCACATTTATATTTACACATTTATATTATATTAAAAAGATAGTTCCACCAAAAATGAAAATTCTGTCATTAATTACTCATGCCATTCCAAACCTGTAAGACCTTGTTCATCTTCAGAACAGAAATTAAAATAGTTTTGATTCAACTGTCTGTTCACGACAGTACCACGCATGAAAGCTCTCCGATTTCATCAAAAATATCTTAATTTGTGTTCCGAAGATGAGTGAAGGTCAAATGGGTTTGGAATGACATGAGGGTGAGTTGACATAATTAACATTTTTGGATGAACTATCCCTATAATAACATGCCATAAGAGAAGCACAAAAAAATATGAAAATAAGGGTTAAATTCATAAACGTCACAGAGGAAACCAAAGTATGAAGTATTGTGCAACAGTGAATACATAGTTGGAAATGGATACCAGCTGATACCTGTGTAGGTCAAATGCTCTAACAGTGCCATCTAGCGAGGCGCTGACCACCACAAAGCCACTGGAGGTGAAGGCAACATTGGTGACACTGCTGGAGTGTTCAGTGAACGTCACAAAACAGAGGCCACTGTTGGTGTTCCACACTTTAACCTGGAAAGCAACAGTTTAACTGTATATCTCTTATTTATTCCCTCGACAAAAACCTAGTGGTAGAAGACTTACCTTCCCATCATCTCCTCCAGTAACAAGATACTGACCATCAGGTGAATAAGCCAAAGAATTCATGTTGTTGAAGTGTCCCTGCTGTTTGAACACGTAGGACTCACTCTGCCATTCCCAGACCAGCAGCTGGCCCAGACCTTTAACACGGGACACAAACAAGGCATTACAGTAAAGGACAGCACACTGTTGTGCTCTGATGAACAAACTGATTGAGAGCAATACCTGAACAGCCAAAGCCAATCCAGTCACCAGTTGGATTCATAGCAATGGTAGAAATCCTCTGATCTGAAATACTAGATGTGATATTATGCTACATTACAATTCAATAATCAGTATTCACAAACACCTGTGACTAAGACTGAAGATACATTAAAATACACAATACTCTGGTTGACAGGGATAGGCAAAAATTTAGCAAACTTCATTTCTTAAAACTCCCCTTTCACTCTATATAAAACATCTTTTTGTTGAATTGTCCTGGTGGGCTGCACACAATAGAATACACCGTGAACAGTGCAGTCTGATTCACGAAAAATAGCACTTGACTCCCCAGCCCTGCTGGAGATTTTTGGCAAATACAAGATTCACTGGAAATATATGACAAACCTGAGTGAGTGAATGAGGTCAAATTCTGGCAGCTCATGCAGGTGGAATGCTCCAGATGCGAAACCTGTCACAAGGATGTGTGTTTTCTTGTGGAAAGCTGCAGCTGTCAACTTGTTGAAATCACCCGCCTTGTTAAAATAGTGCCTGCAATAAAAGAGTTTTAAAATGTAATTACAGAGACAAGAGAGCATTTGCCATGTTTCATAATCAAAACACTGATTATGGTGTGAATACGTCGTAAGATTAGACCCACAGATGGAAGAAATAAGGATAGTTTCAGAGGGGGAAAAGACTCACTTGCTCCTCTGTGAATAACGGACATTTTTGATGCCTTCCACTTGTTTGGGTGTATCTGTGCTTCCTTTAATCACATCTCCTCTGGTCTCTCCATCCTCCCCTATAATTTCCTCAACATCATCATCATCTTTGTTTCCTTCCCCTTCTTCTCTCTTTTTTTTCTCCTCCTCCATCTTCTTTCTCTCAGAGTATTTTGGGCCATTCCGTAAGCCCTCGAGCTCAGTGTCACTTTCCCATACACACAAAGTGCCCTCTTGGCTCACTGTGTACATCTGTGAAAACAAATGAAACCGTTTATATGTGAGCACAGGTCATTACAGCAATGCAAAAACAAACTTTACATTCACCCCTGTACTACACAAATTCAGCAGACATTTTTATACATACGTACATCTAAGCTGTCCTTCTCAAAGAAACAGCCCACTATGATGTCCTTATGGCCACCAAGCGAGTAGTAGATTAGATTTGCCCATCTCTCAGCTCCAAAGATCCAGGTAGTCATGTCCTTACTACCAACAGCAAAGCACCTAGTTATTAGCAAAGGAGAGTGAGAGTTTAATCTGTCACATAGTGGTAAAATTCAGTCATTCCCACCTGCACTGTTTGCAGTTCGTTACATTACAAACACACAAGGTAATTCGTAAAAAACTCAGGGCTAGAGCATCATGTGGGAAACCAGCATTTAAAAATTTACCAAATCTCATAAACATTCATTTATGTTAATGCACTAAACAAATATTTATAAATGCTCTATAAGGATCCCTAAAATGAACAGTTAAGCTTATCAGAATGAATGAGAGTTCAACTTCAAGCAGATGATAAAAACATCAAAATAATCCACAAGCAATCAACATGGCTCCAGTCAATGAATTAACATCTTGTGAAGCGAAAAGTTACACGTTTGTAAGAAACAAATCCATCATTAAGACATTTTAACTTTAAACCATTGTTTCCAATAAGAAGTCCTCTATTCATAATATTAATTTCTCCAGTGAAAAAGGTGTCTCATCTGAATCAGGAGAGAAATATGCACAGATCAAGCAGTGTTTACAAACCAAAACAGGTCTAAACAAATATGTGATATGAGACGACAACACTGGATGGACTTTTTCAATAATGAATGTTATTACAGATTAAGGACTTCGCCAGAAGCAACGGTGTATGTGGATTATTGTGATGTTTTTATTAGCCTTTTGGACTCTCATTCTGACGGCACCCATTCAATGCAAAGGATCCACTGGTGAGTAAATGATGTAATGCTAAATTTCTCCAAATCCATTCCCATGAAGAACTCGTCTACATCTTGGATGGCCTGAGGGTGAATACATTTTGAACTGAACTATTCCTTTAAGAATAGTATAAAGTAAGAAAGTATAAAATGCACAATAAAAAGTGAATGCTTTTTGCAGCTGCATTCATACATTTAAGGATACAGAAAAAAAGCTGTTACGTACTTGGAATCATCTGTCCAGTCGATACATGTTGTCTCATCAAATGGTCCATAATAACTCTTGTCTAATGCAAATGCATTAAACTCTCGGTTTCTTCCAGGTGCATGATACATTAGAGCCACATTTTCCTTTGTTATCACAAACTTCCTTTAAAAAAACGAAGGAACACGACCAGGGAAAATTTCATAACTAAGAGCTGTTCATGCATAAAATCATATTATAAAGTTAATAAGTGCTGTGTGTAATAACTAACTTTCCATCAGGGGAGAAGGACACACTGTGCACAGGACTGTGGAAGTGATGATGGTGAAGTACTGCCCGAGTGACCAAGCTGACCAGTACGGCCGCTCCATCTGAAACACATTACTCAAACGGTGTTAAACACAAAACTCTCTCAGCAAAAAACTAACCAACAACCTGTAAAACCATATTTTTTCCCAACTTAAACAGTGAGGTTTAAAACTACACTTTTAAAATGCTTATATGTTCTCATTCATTATATTGTTTTTTCCTTTACAGATGATATCATTAGCATAACATATTGCATTGAAAGCTTAATTAAAATATTAGCATTAAATTCAAAATATCCCTTTTCCATCAAGTAGCATTTACTTGAGCAGCATTTCACAGCTGCAGTTTTGTGAAAAAACTGAGGATCCATGCTATCCAGCATATTCCAAAGTTTAAAGTCAAGTCATCTTTATTTATATATGCTATATATACACAATACAGACTGATTCAAAGCAGCAGCTTCGCAGTGTTAAACAGGAAAACAGCAGTATCAATTTTGGAAACTCAGCTATGGAAACGATTCAGATCAGTTTAGTGTTAATTTGATTCAGTTCATTAACTGAAGTGTCGATGTTGCAAAATTCTATTCAGCTATACAGAAGGAAATAGTGTCATCTTAATACAGCAAAGCGTGCTTCACTGGAACAAGTAAATCTGACCTTCTGTATAAATAATTTTAGATGGCAAGTGTCACAAATTTGCTAACAGAAAAGGTGCGGAAACTGTAACTGTAACAGAAACAACTGTAACTTCATTAGCAAAAATCAAACAAAGTGTGTACATCCAGCAGGCAAAAAGCTTAATGAGGGAGCTCAGCAAAAAAAAATCACATAAAAAGACCTGTTTATGGGCCTACTTTTGAATATCTGTATTGTCTAATGAAGAGCCATATAGCTTGAAATGTTACTGTTGGTGAGAACTCGTAATAAATCATTATTCCACTTACAGAATGATTATTATTATTTTTTTTTTTTGTGATATAATCCTTACACTGTTAACTCTTGGGTTTAAATTAGATGGAATTATTTTCAAAAGTGTCTTCATGTTTTTAATACCGCTTATGATTATGACAGGAAAAATGATGGACTTTTCCATACCTTCATCAATAAGTATGGCAAGATTCCCATCTGGAGAGATTCCCAAACAGCTGATGTTCTTTGTGGTGGACACTGGTAAGGTTTCTGATTTGTTACTGAAGAAATACAAAATGTCCTCAGTTGAAAACAGTATAACTTACAGAAATACAAAATGTCCTCAGTTGAAAACAGTATAACTTACAGAAATACAAAATTCCTCAGTTGAAAACAGTGTAACTTTCACTCACTAATGAGATAGCACTTTCAGCTTACAAACGCAGTTAGTCTGGCAATGAAATCAGTGTTATTATGAAAAGGACTGATACTCACTTTTTCAAATCAAAGACGGAGATGCGGTTGCCAACAGGACTGATGACAGAATTTCCATCTTTAGAGAAACAAAGGTTCCCATGGCGATAAAATGCCCCTAATAAGTTGGAAAACTAGAAGAAAACGCGAACACTTTGAGTTAAAATTTTCACTGTCAGACATACAGTCTGATTTAAGACAAACATTCTGCTTTATTTATGTTTGTTTAAGAATATTTCTCGTCAAAATAACCATGCAGGCAAAGTATCACACAAATGTCTAATAAAAAAAGCAATACAATTATTCACGAGAAGAACATCAATAGTAAAATGGTGTCTGTAATACCTTGTATGCAAACTTCATGTTTTCTGGGATGTTATATTACAAATTATCCAGTAAACATCACAAATCCATCGTTCTGCACGTGACAAATTCTAAATACATGAACGCACATGGGTTCAAAAATACTTCCGGGTCAATACCAAACTAAAAGCACCCAGCATCGGCACATAAAAGTCTCCCAGAAGTTATTGCGAAACATAAAATATAGTGACAATACGTAGGTACAAACGGCGGAGAAAAAGATACTTAATGTTTACATTGAATATGGAATTTATTTCACTCTTAATATGGTTTAATTTATCATTTGTAGATGTTAAGCTTCTTATGTTATATTCTTCCGTTAATGTTCCTGTGGCTCAGTGGTAGAGCATTGCATTAGTAGCGCGAAGGTCGTGGATTCAATTCCAAGGGAACACACATACTGATAAAAAAAATGTAGGCCCTATAGCCTGAATGCACTGTAAGTCGCTTTGGATAAAAGCGTCTGCTAAATGCATAATTTTAAGCAACTAACGTTACCTTTTTATTTATTAAAAAAGCACGTATACACATATCTAACGCGAGGTGTTATGTTGGTCTCTGCTAAATAAATTAATGAATTAATTAATAAAGTTTGTGCTTGAAATGAAAAGTTACAGTCATGTCCACCAGATGGTGTCTTGGCACAAATCAAAATCAAATCATTTCAACGTAAAACTCAAAAAAGAAATAAAAAACAACAAGATGAATTGATCTCGTTGTCACAAACCATATCACTTCTGTCTTTCGGTTTGTGAGTGTCTCTGATTAAAACGAATAATTTGGATCATATTAAACTCCTATTACCTGAACCCTGTTCTGTCCTCCAAGAGAACAGAGAAGTGACGTCGGCGTGTGATTAGCATATCTCCCTCTATATATTTCATGCTTGCGCATTGGCGCGCCACAGTACTGCAACGTAATACAGCTAAAGACTACAAACTCTAATCCGTCTACAAAGGTATGTGTTGTAGAGCTACGCATATGAAATAATGCTATTGGTACCGGGTTAACGATTGGCAATAGTGCGAACCCGACATATCACTATTTTTATTGAACGTGAAATATTTTATTTTTCAAATAACTGTGGGAAACAAAGCATATGTCTTTGTATTTGAAAACGCGGTATATTCAAAAATCTCCAGAATGTTACAAATAGTAAGAACGAATATGCAAATGTTGCTTTAAAGTCGATACCTTTAGGCGATCAAGGCGGTTAACCTATTTTCCTTTAAGCCTCTTTGTGCTGCAAATGCATTAATAAGGATGTGACTCATTATGTCATTTGGCACATTTGCTGCCTTGTATCAAAAGCACAGTTGGCTAATGCGTTATAACGTGTGATTGGCGAAGAGGGCGTTGAAAGAAACGGCAGCATTGTGTGCTTGTGGGTGATAAAGCAGTACAGGGCGGTGGTTTTCCTGAATGCAATCACATTTAGCTAAAGACAGTCTGAATGCTTTGCCTGACCGTACACACGAAAGAAATGGAATCAAGAGCAAAAGTATGTAGGATTTTAACCTTAGAAAAAATAAATAAATTAAACATAATTCCTGTAGCATTTAATCATTCATATTGTAACCTCAGCGTGGGAACTGCTATTGTTATGTAAATATTCAATGTTTGCTGCCTCAGACGCCGTTCAGAAAGGGTGCGGTTTTGTTCAGTTCTGTGTGGCGGTGTCAGGAACATCAGCGGGATGTGATGCAAATCTCCTCAAAATGAACAATAGGTTTCTACAGCTTCATTGCCTCTAGTGTTTTAGAGAAGCAACCTTCCACTTCGTGGAAACGAAGTTACATTTGTATTCTCTTTTGTTCCTTGAGCAGACAACCAATAATGTCTGACAAACCAAACCTTGAAGAGGTCACCAGCTTTGACAAAAGCAAACTGAAGAAGACTGAGACTCAGGAGAAAAACCCACTGCCATCTAAAGAAAGTAAGAATTACAGCACAAAACTACTTTTTTTTTCTGGCTGGTATTACATAACTACAGTAAGCTGTGGTATCTGTGGCCTTAGGTCAAAATTTGTCATTTTCTCCTAGAATGCTATCAAATGACATTTACACAGAATCGGAGTGAATCGCCTCTAGTGTTTTAGAGAAGCAACCTTCCACTTCGTGGAAACGAAGTTACATTTGTATTCTCTTTTGTTCCTTGAGCAGACAACCAATAATGTCTGACAAACCAAACCTTGAAGAGGTCACCAGCTTTGACAAAAGCAAACTGAAGAAGACTGAGACTCAGGAGAAAAACCCACTGCCATCTAAAGAAAGTAAGAATTACAGCACAAAACTACTTTTTTTTCTGGCTGGTATTACTTAACTACAGTAAGCTGTGGTATCTGTGGCCTTAGGTCAAAATTTGTCATTTTCTCCTAGAATGCTATCAAATGACATTTACACAGAATCGGAGTGAATTTACTCTTTCTTCTTTGTCCGCAGCCATTGACCAGGAGAAGCAGGCGGCCTCGTGAAGACACGAGCTGCCATCATGCACTGTGCACACCCCCTTCCCTGCATTGCCTTCTTTTCATTCACTTCTTTTAGCAGTATAACTTTGTAACCAAAATGTCAAAAAAGAAAATATGAAACAGAAAAAAAAAAGAATCGAAAGCTGCATCACTGTCATGGGATGAGCCGACCCCTCTAGCAACACCTAGATGCATCCGGACCGCCTCCCTTGTCCAGTCCAGCGATGAGAAGAACAGAATTCTCTAATTCCAGGAGCATGTGGCATGGATTCATCTGGTGGGCTGTTTTGCATTGGTTTCGACTGTTGCCATAGGACAAGGGGGCGTGGCCTAGCGTATATTCCCAAATTTTCATCATCCGACTGAGGCGTGGCTTTGTGTTGACAAGTGACCAGCTCGCAGAGTTATGGCATCGTATTTTTTTATTTTAGGATACACTGCACAATCTTTGGTTTTTATGTCAGTAATGATTAACACCTTCTTGTTAGTGCTGCTTCAGTGAAGTGCTTTTTTTATTGGCAAGAAAGAGGAAGAGGGAAAAAAAGCAAATTCAGTCTAGATGTGAAAACACTTTTAAGGACCAGGTGTTGTATTTTAATTGATTGTGCCCTTTTTATTGATGTGGTTTCGGGGTAACTTTGTGTCGCACCCTGTCTTGGTTGTCTTTGTTGTATGGCGGTTATCACCTTTCAAAATGTAAATTCAATGTGATCGCTTTCAGCTGTAGATCTAATTTTTTTTCTTTGGTTTTGTAAAAGGAATAAACCTCAGCAACCATGTTATAATGCCACAAACCATTTATCAATAATGGAACATTTCAACTGTTGTAATAAAAAAAATTGTTATCAAGATTTTCTTGTGTTTAGTCTTAATTTGTTGTCATCTGCACTTATGCAAGATCTGAAAATAGATTAATTTAACTGAGGATGCTAACATTGTGTAAATATTTCACCCTTTGTTCACTGACCATGCAATTAGCTTGCCATCATGATCTATTGTGGGGATTTCTGAAGCTGCCTCTTGCACCATGGATTAGAGTCTCCTCTGAACCCTAATTACATTAGCATGGTGACACAGATTCCATATGTCAATAGGTATCAAGCTAATCTCAGGTACTGCGCATACAGTACAGTAGATCTGTCAAATCCCAATCCAAAATGAAACCATTTTAGTTCTATCTGAAATCGAGTAACCACAATCAGCTTTCATCAATAATATTTAGACCTGTTAATCCACCATAACAGTTAATACTATCGTTACTCTCCAAACTCTGTCTTCATGGACAGCCTAAGTATGCATGTAATTAAAGAGGACAGTGGGCACAGTGTTTCCTCTCAATGTGAAATTAAAATGGCCACAACTTCCTTGATAGAACAAGCAACTCATTCTCTGGTGATTTTTCTCTACAGTAGAACTGTGTTGGGCACACTGACCAAGCAGGATTTTAGCATGTGTCCTTGTAAGTGGATTGGTGTTAAGTAATTTACACTTAATACTGTATTAATCTCTCAGGAAAGGCACTGGTTGGAAGTGATGGGCTAGAAGATTCTGTGTTTGTGACCATTATATGTCAGTGACATCACAAGCAGATAAATTCATAAAGATCTTCTGCATCTGTAATTCTTGCTCATTCTCTTTCTAACCCCCC
>NW_015505287.1:1117625-1133861 GCF_001515645.1 Sinocyclocheilus grahami | reverse complement strand
CCCCCCCCCCCCCCCCCCATCAATCCATTGTATTAATTCCCTCTAAGATCTTAATCAAAAACGAAAACAGCTTTGGGCTACATATTAGATCATTCTAGCCAATCAGTTACATATCATGTAATATACAAAGATAAAAAAAGCATTCCTGTCCTCGTAAAAACAAGAAATGCCAAAGGCTGATGCTTAAATGAAGTGCAAATTCAGACATGGCACAGACTCTGTCAATAGCAGTTTGAGCAGAGTATAGTAATGGCTAGTTCCTCAGGGCTTCTGTTACATAACTTATAGTACATTCATTGAATGGACTTCTCTGTCTTAAGTAGGCTTTGTTTAAGAAGCTGCTGTTTGTAATTTATAGTGTAACAGTTGGATTCTTTAAGTAAATGTGCCATTCATTTTCTCCATATAGTGGAATTGATGTTGAACTTATAAACTTTTAAAGACAGACCTACTATGAAGTTGGTCTCAGAGGTTGTTAATTCATGGTATATGCTTTTGTTAAAGCCATCAATCTGCATTGTTTGAACACTTTAGCGCCCATCCACTGCCAAGAACGTGTGATGTGTGATGTAATATCGCATAATAAAAATGACATAATATAGTCTGGCTACATCCAAAATAGCATACTCTCTGAGTAGGTACTTGAATGAGTAATTACTGCGACCATTAAAAAGTATGTGAATGTGTGTGGTATGAATGTAATCCGGACATACTACATTTGTCATGTTGTCATTGACATGTGACCTAGCAGCATCAGTTGTGTCGCTTTACCGTCATTTACAAATTCACTCCCGTGTTGTAAAGTGTTCATCAGATACACTTCAGAATCTTGCCAGAAGTAGTAAGTCATCTGGGTACTTTTTGCCTATTGTTTAATGAATAATGTGAATTCGGACATACTACTCTTTTCACATACAGGTTTTTTTTTTTTTTTTTTTTTGCCTGGTATATATAGTAGGGAAGCATGACATTTCAGATGCAACCTCAGTCACCTCTCAAACTACTATATAAGCAATATTGTCTTTTCGTCTGATTCAAATCAAAGTTTATTATGTTGTGATTCTCGTCATAGCTGGTTGGTTTGGTTCATAGCTTAAAACTCCTAATGAAGACTTTTTAAAATCCCCATGGGAAAATTGAAAGGGAAAAACTGTTTGCACATTCTTCTCTTGTACATTCCTGCTCATCTTAATATTTATTAAGTCTACAGTATACTGTCCTGCACATTTTATTTTATTCTTATTTATTTATTTTATTTTTTAAATCTTTTTTTCCATACTTATATCTATATATTTTTTTCTTGTGTTTGTATTCTTTAATAATTGCACTGTTCATGGAGTGGACCTGACTTACATTTCACTGCTGGTCATATATTCTCTATATAACCATGTATGTGATAAATAAAAATCTTGAATCTTGAGTCATGATTTTGATGATTAAATTAAAATAATTTAAGAAATACCAGTTTGCAGTAACAAATGGCATAAAGGACTGTTTTTGTATTGCATGTCTACTGACTCTCATTAGAATGTTAGAGTATTTGAAGACTGCATGGTAAGGTTAAGTTGACATGTACTTGCAAAGTTACTTATAGTGAGTAGAATGCCTGTTGGGAGGCCATCACAATAAAGAGCTAGCAGATTTCAAGCAGACAGTCTACTAATATGCTACTCTAAGGAGAGTTAGTAGATATGTAGGTGCAAAGTTTTTTCCAATCAGGTTTTTTTTTTTTTTTTTTTTGCCTGGTATATATAGTAGGGAAGCATGACATTTCAGATGCAACCTCAGTCACCTCTCAAACTACTATATAAGCAATATTGTCTTTTCGTCTGATTCAAATCAAAGTTTATTATGTTGTGATTCTCGTCATAGCTGGTTGGTTTGGTTCATAGCTTAAAACTCCTAATGAAGACTTTTTAAAATCCCCATGGGAAAATTGAAAGGGAAAAACTGTTTGCACATTCTTCTCTTGTACATTCCTGCTCATCTTAATATTTATTAAGTCTACAGTATACTGTCCTGCACATTTTATTTTATTCTTATTTATTTATTTTATTTTTTAAATCTTTTTTTCCATACTTATATCTATATATTTTTTTCTTGTGTTTGTATTCTTTAATAATTGCACTGTTCATGGAGTGGACCTGACTTACATTTCACTGCTGGTCATATATTCTCTATATAACCATGTATGTGATAAATAAAAATCTTGAATCTTGAGTCATGATTTTGATGATTAAATTAAAATAATTTAAGAAATACCAGTTTGCAGTAACAAATGGCATAAAGGACTGTTTTTGTATTGCATGTCTACTGACTCTCATTAGAATGTTAGAGTATTTGAAGACTGCATGGTAAGGTTAAGTTGACATGTACTTGCAAAGTTACTTATAGTGAGTAGAATGCCTGTTGGGAGGCCATCACAATAAAGAGCTAGCAGATTTCAAGCAGACAGTCTACTAATATGCTACTCTAAGGAGAGTTAGTAGATATGTAGGTGCAAAGTTATTTATTGTCAACAGAATGTTCAAAAGGGACCATTAAAATAAAGTGTTACCCAAAAGTGTGATCACACGAGCACCTTCCAAGAAAGCATGACTGCTAACCTAAACTGCATATGTATCCATATCATTAATTGAGACCTAAAGTCCTTTCATGTGGAACCCAGCATCAAGCCTACTCTCTCCTAACCGTCTGCCTTAATGTTACTGACATCTGTTGAGGCACCATCTCAAAGCTGCCCCACTGTGTGACCTCAGCAGAAACCTGCAGCCTGACTGGCCCACTGAAGCCAATGGGAGGCCATTTAGCTTTTCACAAGCCGTTGCACATACAGTTGTGGTTCAGTGATCTTTCATGTCTCAGTGCTTGGCTCAGACAGACAAATGAAGTTGAGCCTTTGGGATGCTGGATGACTTAATGAAGAGTGCACTGGAGAGGGACCTCCAAGGGGATTATTTTAAACCTTCACGTTATTTTAAATGAGCAGAATTTTAAATAGGCAAATTAACAGTTGCATGGTAGATAAATCTTATTAATTAGAATAAGGTAAAATATATAAGTGGTTAAATTGGCTCCATAATGTATCTTCAACAGCCATTATGAGACTATTAATATATGCTGTGTTCCATCTGTTGATCACAGTTGTTTCCAATATTAGCCGAGGTAAACAGAGGCCTGCACTGCTGTTTCCACAGTAACCAGACTTACATGAGAAAGTATCAGTATTGTAATTAAAATAGATTTGCTTTGAGTCTATATGTTTGGTGTCACTTCGCCTTTTCTTTGTGGGAATTCAAAGAAATTGAATCATCTCAGATATGAAATATAATAGTCTCCCACTCATATTCTTCTATTTAACTGCCCGATTCATGTGTTGGACTAGTATATTGTGAGAGTCCTAACAATGGTTACAATTTTAGTAGCAAAGCGCTATGCTTGTGAACAGCAAGACACCAATACAGTGTGTGGTAGTTGAAGGCATGATTAAATATTCCATATTTGAGCAACATTCATGTCCTATTGGATTTTTCATCATCTGATCTAGAAACACCACAGCAAATTGCGATGTTCTTTTACACAAATCCTACAATTAATAGAATAATATGACATTTGCACTGCTGTGTTGCATAACCTCACTCAATATCATTCCTGTGGTTTCTTTTGTTCTGCTTGCTATAGCCTCCCTTTTGAGCAAGAGACACAACCTAAAATATGTGCAATAACGACCACAACCACAGTCAAGATGCTTTGCTCAGTAATTGGCTAGTTAGTGTATTGGTGTACTACACATGTATGTTTTTATGTGTAACAGAGAAAAACTTTGAAAGTCCTTGAAAGAAATGACCAGTAACTTTTCCATTAAGCTTATGGACATTGCCTTCAAAACTAAAGCAAATATAACTCAATGCGTAATTTAAAATACAGCTACAATCAATACAGAAAATTCATTCATACTAACACAGTACACTGGGCCATGTTTTTACAGACTATTCTTAAAGTGTATATAGAAAAACCTTGCGGTTTAGTGATAAAAAAAGTACATATATATACATTGTAATCCACTGGTAGATGCCACAACTAAACCATTCTGGGGGTAAAAAGACAGGAATTAAATAATTTTTGCAAACAACATATCACAAATATTTCCTTACATTATAGGAGAGGATTTGGTATATTGTTATGGAGCCTTTCAAAAAATGTACCGCTACTTTCTACATGTGTATTATAGATCTTATTGTGAACAATTTGTGAGTAAGTTTGATTTTCTATTATTTATTTATTTATTTATTTTGACCACATGACATCATAACCAGATCTTCCAGTAAAATGTCATCTTCTTTCTAGTGACCTATGCAGCACTTCTTAATGTCCAATCTCGACGTCCAGTCGACAACCAATGAATATAAAACCAAGTCCCACCCTCTTTTTCAATAATCCATTATACTTATAGATATACGTCACTATATGGATGAAAAGATCTGATGCTACTTCTGTTTCATCACAACATTAAACTTGCAAGGGTTTGGGATTGTGCTTGTCCTTGTGGTGACATATCAGCCAGTCATTGTTGTCATAATGACATCATTTTTCTGTGTGTTTTTAATACCATGTGCCAGCCAAGCAGCTGACATTTCCAAAAATGGGAGAGGCACAGAGAGTTTTGAGGTATTATACTGTAGTGATGTGTGAGGATGTAAGATCGATGCTGATACAGTACATCACAAACAGTGTTCTTTCTTAAGTTCTGCAAGCCGAACATAAATCAGTGCAGCAGCTGTGGAATGGACACTAATGTATGAACTGATGCACTGAGTGTCAAGAGCACTAATCAATAATATTGCTTTGACAGACTCAAAGCCAGTCCTGTGGTGAGAGACTCACCCATTATGGAGTCACAAAACTACAGGCCAAGAGTGTATGTCTGCTTCTCTCAGTCCCACACCATTATAAGCTGCTTCATCACTGCATCTCCTCAAGATTACCAGTAAAAGCACTTGTTAGTTCTAAGAAGTCCATGAGTCAGCAGCTGTAATGACATTTACTTGAACAACTACAATTCCGCTCTGTAGTGTGTGAGAGAGACTGTGCATATGGGATGCAGTTCATTGCTGACCACTAAGACAACTGTCTCCTTCCTCATAGTGACATGACAAGACAAACATGGACTGTTCTCAGTTTTTAAACTGTCACTTCCTTCTGCACTGAAAAAAATGGTAACCTAAAAATGGTGATGTTAAATTTAATATTATTTAATATTGCTGAATCAAACAAAATGCATTCATTTATACCACCAAAGCTATTTTATATGGGTTAAATCATGTAAAAATATCTTTTAAAGTAACAATTGCAGGATACCACTTTTTGCAGTGTCTCATGATATATTACGGAGAATGTATTCAACATTCATTTTGCCAGAGATTACAGATTTGTTGTAACTTTGATGAGTGTTTCGATTTCATTCATTTATCAACATCGTTATTTAACTGAACTGAAATAACATTGATCTGAAATGATCTGAATAACTTGTTAAAAGGTAGACAAGACTATGGCTATTCCATAATGTATGACACATGATTATAAACGTATTATTATGGATTTCTCTTATATTTGTCTTCCAAAATATTGTTGTATTTGAGTGTACCAAAATATTCAAAGCACATTAGCAGGGAACTCTTTAAAGTGCGAGCCACAGTATGTTAATTACATTGAAAAAGTGTGTCTAGGAAGAGAGACTGCAGCTTAATTAACCACAGGCGCTTTAATAACGGTGCATACCGGTCTGATGTCGAGAAGACTTTAATTAGCACAAGGCATTCTGCACCATTTAGGATCCATCTTATGTGTTGCTGACCCTAGATCAGAATTACCTCCGTTATTGAGTCAAGTTTTTAACTCCGCATGCCTCTCAATCAGACAGAGAGAAGTTATATGGTCTTAATTGGGGTTCTTGTATCTCTAGCCAGTGACTTGTTGAAGTGAAAAGAGATTTGTTATTTGCTCCATATTTACTCATGTCAGAAACCATTTGTTTGTCTGGATGTCAACACCTGCTACAGTTGAATATCTCTCTGTACTCTGTAAAGTTCAGACTGCCTAAATACACTAAGGCATAGTTATACATAATCTTATGGCCCACCGACCCTGCTAGTAAATTTAATAAATAATTACAAAGACATGGCAAGTAAAACACTGAATTAAACATGAAAATATTAATCTTATAAGTAGAGTATATACAAAGGTTTTTTATATTTTACAGTGTAAAGTGTAATAGTTTTAAGAAAAGCTTCCCCTTTTGTGTCACGCCCCTGGACTCTATCTGTGTGTTTTTCCCTCTCCATGTGCCTGCCCTGACCTAGTTTTCCCATGTTAATTGTTTCATTAGTTCCAGGTGTGTCTCGTCATCCCCTCGTCAAGTCAGGTGTATTTATAGTGAGTCCTGTTCTGAGTTCTGTGTCTGGTATTGAATGTTCATCTTTCCCCGCTACGTGTGTGTTCCTAGTTCCATTGGATGTTAATTAAAGTCTGTTTGTTAGAAGTCTACTCCACGTATCCTCGTTCCTCGCTCCGTGCTCCTCACAGTAGCATTCGTGACACTTTGTTCCCCTTTTAGCTCATATCTTATCACTGGATTAAATATGATATATGATTAAATTTGGATTTCTGTAGATTAGCTTTCCAAAGATAACTTCTATTACCTATAGATTATAAATTATTTTAATGGTGACTGTGACGAGTGGGGTGGCCGCCTGGGCTGTGGAGGGACGGCTGCTGTCCGTGAGGGAGCGGAGGAGTCGCTGCCGTTCGCCTGAGGCCGGAGCCTGCTGCCGTCCGCCTTGATGGGGAGGAGCAGGGAACGGGGGACTCCTGCCGGCTGCCCCGAATTCGGAGGAGCCGTCGCCATCCACCGGGTGGCAGAGGAGTGTCGGGCCGTCCACCGAGGGCTATCCAGCGCTGCCGCCAGGCATTGCAGAAGAGGTCGCCCAGCTGGTGGAGGGCCGAGCGGCAGTGTGTCTGTCCTTACCCCCAGGTACGCCGCAGCCACCATGATCGGCTCCCCCAGAGGGGGGAGGGGGGGAGTAGAGCGCAGTATCGGGAGTACCCCCCGGCCTGCGAGGGGCGATGGGGGTATGTGACGAGTGGGGCGGGGCCGAGAGCTGTGGGAACGGAGCGAGGCCGGTGGAGTAAATGATAATGCCTGCACCTGCACCACTCACCAGTCTGGAGTCCCACGGAGGAGCTCCGGAAGGATAAAAGGAGGAGTGACGACAGTGTTGGATGAGAGAGGACCAGGCCTGGATTTTTATGTTGTTTTGTTTCTGTTTGTGCACGGCAGTCGTCCGTGAGGGGCTGTCGCACTATTTTAAGTTTTGTTTATTTTATTATTAAAATTATGTTTAAAAGTTCGCCGGTTCCCACCTCCTTCTTCCCGATCTAAAAACTGTGTTACAGTGACTAAATTGATTTTGCAAGGAGTAATTACAGATTTTTTCCCCCAAATATAAATAATGTCTATTCCTAAAATCTAACAACTAGCAATACAAGCACTGTAACTGAAATTTCGTCCTGTTTTAACTGTGCTAGTTCCCACAGTTCATTGTTTAAAACACAAAAGTGAACTGAAATAATAACTCATTTATCACATGAACCAGCTTTAATTAGTATCTGTGTATTTCATAATAAAATCACTTTTAGACATTGAAAGTGTCTTTATTTATAAATGCAGTGTACAGATACAGGGACAAGAGAGGCAGAACTGGAGAACACAACGGTGAGTTTATTGGACCATTTATTGAATGTTTCCATGTTTTACGAGGACTTCCCATAGACAAACTGTATCTTCTTTCCCCTAACCCTAATCCTAACCCCAACCCTACCAATCACAGAAACCTTTTTGAGACTTTTTAAATTTTCAAAAAAATTTTTTTAATTCTGTATGAATTGTAAGCTGTTTTCCTCATGGGAATCCCCCCCAAAAAATACTGTCCTGTACATAAAAAATACCAGGTAGACACACTTGCACTGGGGAGCAGACGAGACAAGGAACACAGACAGAAGCACCAGGAGATAACTTGGAGCATTCAAATTGACGAAGGTGATGACTAAGAGATCACAAATTAAATCACAGTTAAATATCATAAGGTAAGAGTGAGCCAATATCTCTAGTTGAGGCCAGACAAAGACTATGGCTGCATCCAAAAACTTAGGCAGCTGACTTGCTACCCTATCAAACAATGACTTTGCAGGCAGCGTTTTTGCACACATGGCAACTCGTGAAACTGATTTCGGACAGGCTTCTGAGGCAGCGTAATGGTTTAATGATCCACAACCAAATAGAACGAGTTTTAGTTATAACTAAATGAATATTTAATTACTATAATACTGATTTAATACTAGAAATAACATTAAAAGTGCAAAAAGTTAGTCAGAACTATAAATCTACACAAACTGACCACCAAAAGCAACTTTCAGATGCCATCTTTATTTTTTTTTAGCTCAACCGTCACGGAATGGAACGCACAGGATTGTGGGATATCAAAGGCAGCGAAGGATACATCTATGCTGCCTTCAAATTTGATCAGATGAGACATGAAGTGAAGCTAACTTTGGATTCGGACGTGCCTTGATGCCTTCATACCTTGGAATGCATCCTCCGAAGGCAGCATTTTTCAGTTTTCGGATGCAGCCTGTGAATGATTGTGCTTTATAGCAAAGTGATTGGAGTGCTGATGAAGGACAGGTGCAGGTGATGGCAGAGGGACAGCAGGGTAATGCAGGGTAATGTAGTACATGAGCAGAGTGACAGCGTGACACTACAATACTCATGGTAGTTTTTTGTTTGTTTGTTTGTTTTATCTAAGGTTCACTATGTTACAAAATTGATATAATGAGTGAGTACATTATGAATCCATCTTCCAAAACATATATTTGTCTTATTCTGAATCACTATGGTACACCTATAATATATACAAGTAATACCTCTTTTCCAAACATATGGGAATGAGAATATTGTGTTTTTATTTCTCAGCCTTTTTTCATGTTTGTTTACAGTAGCCATGCAATGGAATGTAGCCTTGCTGGATACAATGATTATCTATTTTGTCAAGGTTTACATGAGGGTTCTTGTTCACAACATACTGTAACATCATTATGTTTTAAGTGATAAAAGAAAAAGTAGCCTACAACAAATTACTTGCCTTTAAAGTTTTTAATGCATAATTTTTTTATTTTTATACTAAGGCATCATACATTCTGGGAGAGGGAGGGAATACAAAATACAAACCAAAAGGCACAAATCATATTAAAAGTCTTTACTGAGAGTTCTTATTTGTCCAGTGCGGACATGCATTAGATGCAGTATTTTGGGGCACAAACCAATGAGTTCAGGCACAGATATATGTCTAGGAGTGAAAGCTTGGCTTATATGCAAAGCTTATTTAAATGTTATTAATCTCATCACCTTGTGTTGTTTATCTTTTAATGTCTGGCACCAGGACAGGAAGAGGAACTGTTCCAAAGCTCTCTTATTGCTCTCATTACTTCATAATGAGGTGACCACCAACAGAGACATCTATGGCTGCGGACTGCACGCTAAATTTGCCCCTGTTAAAAATAATGGGGTACTTGTAGCTATCCAGATTGAATTTATTGAACAGTTTTAATGGAGTTTTATTTTTTTTTAGCTCAACCATCACAGAATGGACTGCACAGGATTGTGGAATATTAAAGGCAGCGGAGGATACATCTATGCTGCCTTCAAATTTGATCAGATGAGACATGAAGTGAAGCTAACTTTGGATTCGGACGTGCCTTGATGCCTTCATACCTTGGAATGCATCCTCCGAAGGCAGCATTTTTCAGTTTTCGGATGCAGCCTGTGAATGATTGTGCTTTATAGCAAAGTGATTGGAGTGCTGATGAAGGACAGGTGCAGGTGATGGCAGAGGGACAGCAGGGTAATGCAGGGTAATGTAGTACATGAGCAGAGTGACAGCGTGACACTACAATACTCATGGTAGTTTTTTGTTTGTTTGTTTGTTTTATCTAAGGTTCACTATGTTACAAAATTGATATAATGAGTGAGTACATTATGAATCCATCTTCCAAAACATATATTTGTCTTATTCTGAATCACTATGGTACACCTATAATATATACAAGTAATACCTCTTTTCCAAACATATGGGAATGAGAATATTGTGTTTTTATTTCTCAGCCTTTTTTCATGTTTGTTTACAGTAGCCATGCAATGGAATGTAGCCTTGCTGGATACAATGATTATCTATTTTGTCAAGGTTTACATGAGGGTTCTTGTTCACAACATACTGTAACATCATTATGTTTTAAGTGATAAAAGAAAAAGTAGCCTACAACAAATTACTTGCCTTTAAAGTTTTTAATGCATAATTTTTTTATTTTTATACTAAGGCATCATACATTCTGGGAGAGGGAGGGAATACAAAATACAAACCAAAAGGCACAAATCATATTAAAAGTCTTTACTGAGAGTTCTTATTTGTCCAGTGCGGACATGCATTAGATGCAGTATTTTGGGGCACAAACCAATGAGTTCAGGCACAGATATATGTCTAGGAGTGAAAGCTTGGCTTATATGCAAAGCTTATTTAAATGTTATTAATCTCATCACCTTGTGTTGTTTATCTTTTAATGTCTGGCACCAGGACAGGAAGAGGAACTGTTCCAAAGCTCTCTTATTGCTCTCATTACTTCATAATGAGGTGACCACCAACAGAGACATCTATGGCTGCGGACTGCACGCTAAATTTGCCCCTGTTAAAAATAATGGGGTACTTGTAGCTATCCAGATTGAATTTATTGAACAGTTTTAATGGAGTTTTGATTATTAACATTAAGTGAAGTATGTTTAAAAGTTCGCCGGTTCCCACCTCCTTCTTCCCGATCTAAAAACTGTGTTACAGTGACTAAATTGATTTTGCAAGGAGTAATTACAGATTTTTTCCCCCAAATATAAATAATGTCTATTCCTAAAATCTAACAACTAGCAATACAAGCACTGTAACTGAAATTTCGTCCTGTTTTAACTGTGCTAGTTCCCACAGTTCATTGTTTAAAACACAAAAGTGAACTGAAATAATAACTCATTTATCACATGAACCAGCTTTAATTAGTATCTGTGTATTTCATAATAAAATCACTTTTAGACATTGAAAGTGTCTTTATTTATAAATGCAGTGTACAGATACAGGGACAAGAGAGGCAGAACTGGAGAACACAACGGTGAGTTTATTGGACCATTTATTGAATGTTTCCATGTTTTACGAGGACTTCCCATAGACAAACTGTATCTTCTTTCCCCTAACCCTAATCCTAACCCCAACCCTACCAATCACAGAAACCTTTTTGAGACTTTTTAAATTTTCAAAAAAATTTTTTTAATTCTGTATGAATTGTAAGCTGTTTTCCTCATGGGAATCCCCCCCAAAAAATACTGTCCTGTACATAAAAAATACCAGGTAGACACACTTGCACTGGGGAGCAGACGAGACAAGGAACACAGACAGAAGCACCAGGAGATAACTTGGAGCATTCAAATTGACGAAGGTGATGACTAAGAGATCACAAATTAAATCACAGTTAAATATCATAAGGTAAGAGTGAGCCAATATCTCTAGTTGAGGCCAGACAAAGACTATGGCTGCATCCAAAAACTTAGGCAGCTGACTTGCTACCCTATCAAACAATGACTTTGCAGGCAGCGTTTTTGCACACATGGCAACTCGTGAAACTGATTTCGGACAGGCTTCTGAGGCAGCGTAATGGTTTAATGATCCACAACCAAATAGAACGAGTTTTAGTTATAACTAAATGAATATTTAATTACTATAATACTGATTTAATACTAGAAATAACATTAAAAGTGCAAAAAGTTAGTCAGAACTATAAATCTACACAAACTGACCACCAAAAGCAACTTTCAGATGCCATCTTTATTTTTTTTTAGCTCAACCATCACAGAATGGACTGCACAGGATTGTGGAATATTAAAGGCAGCGGAGGATACATCTATGCTGCCTTCAAATTTGATCAGATGAGACATGAAGTGAAGCTAACTTTGGATTCGGACGTGCCTTGATGCCTTCATACCTTGGAATGCATCCTCCGAAGGCAGCATTTTTCAGTTTTCGGATGCAGCCTGTGAATGATTGTGCTTTATAGCAAAGTGATTGGAGTGCTGATGAAGGACAGGTGCAGGTGATGGCAGAGGGACAGCAGGGTAATGCAGGGTAATGTAGTACATGAGCAGAGTGACAGCGTGACACTACAATACTCATGGTAGTTTTTTGTTTGTTTGTTTGTTTTATTTAAGGTTCACTATGTTACAAAATTGATATAATGAGTGAGTACATTATGAATCCATCTTCCAAAACATATATTTGTCTTATTCTGAATCACTATGGTACACCTATAATATATACAAGTAATACCTCTTTTCCAAACATATGGGAATGAGAATATTGTGTTTTTATTTCTCAGCCTTTTTTCATGTTTGTTTACAGTAGCCATGCAATGGAATGTAGCCTTGCTGGATACAATGATTATCTATTTTGTCAAGGTTTACATGAGGGTTCTTGTTCACAACATACTGTAACATCATTATGTTTTAAGTGATAAAAGAAAAAGTAGCCTACAACAAATTACTTGCCTTTAAAGTTTTTAATGCATAATTTTTTTATTTTTATACTAAGGCATCATACATTCTGGGAGAGGGAGGGAATACAAAATACAAACCAAAAGGCACAAATCATATTAAAAGTCTTTACTGAGAGTTCTTATTTGTCCAGTGCGGACATGCATTAGATGCAGTATTTTGGGGCACAAACCAATGAGTTCAGGCACAGATATATGTCTAGGAGTGAAAGCTTGGCTTATATGCAAAGCTTATTTAAATGTTATTAATCTCATCACCTTGTGTTGTTTATCTTTTAATGTCTGGCACCAGGACAGGAAGAGGAACTGTTCCAAAGCTCTCTTATTGCTCTCATTACTTCATAATGAGGTGACCACCAACAGAGACATCTATGGCTGCGGACTGCACGCTAAATTTGCCCCTGTTAAAAAAATAATGGGGTACTTGTAGCTATCCAGATTGAATTTATTGAACAGTTTGAATGGAGTTTTGATTATTAACATTAAGTGAAGTTAAAAATCACATAAGTGAGTAAAAATATGAATATTAAGTGGCAGTTGTCTACGTTAACTGATCAAGTAAAAAATGCACTACAAGTATGCTAGAAAGCACACAGAAATTTGACAAACGTGTACAGACAGAGACACTCTAAACACAGATACACACAATTGCATTTACATGTCCGGGCATGCAAGGTATTTGAACACAGATGGTATTTTCTATAATAGGAAGGGGTGAATCCTTTCATTCACACACCTAAATGACAGTCCTGATGACAGCCAAAGCATCAATATTCACAAAGCTGCATGCTACACCGCAGGAGCACATACTCTAGCATTTGGCCCCATCTGAACTGGAACAAGGAGGAGTTACAAAAATACTTTTATGTTAGGCCTATGTATGATTTAAATCTTTTTTCAATGTTTAACTTAGACCTACAGCGATGCTTACTTGATTAGGTATTTAAATTAATTCAATGAAACCTTTAAACCTTTTTTTTTTATCTAAGTGTAAAGAACATTTTAATAATCTAAAGAACATTTTCCACTATAAAGAACCTTTTGTGCAATGGAAAGAGAAATGGATATTAATTGTAACATCTAAATGAACTGATTTTAAGTCAAAAATATGATTTAATATCGCAGAATCAACCAAAATACCACCAGAGCTACTTTATTAAGTCATGTAGAAATATCTCTTTAAAGTTAAGGTCCTTGCACAATAAGAAATTTTCGTATGGGTTTTTTTCATATTCGTCATCCTTTCAAAATGCTTGCTACGGAATGCGAAAACTCGAACCTGGTGCAAATTTTTTTATGAAGGACGAAAGTTTTGGAGGCAGTGTCTAAATGTGATTGAAACAACGTGAGGTCGTATTTATTTTTTAACGTGCGAAAATCTCGGATGATAATTTCAGTTATAATTCAGTTAGCTTGACTTTCACAAAGAGCGAGAGCATGTTCGACTTCCTCTGTATTACAGTAACTGTTTATAAAACTCCCTTTGGTAATTTGCAGTTGTGTTACTGTAGTGATTGACTGTGTTTGTGTGTGTGTTGGGCTTTATTTCTTCTCAAAGGATGCTCTGTTAGAAGAGGTCAAAGAGGAACAGAGAGTTTAGACGGCTCTTATGCAGAATAGTGCCCTTGATAGATTTTCTGTGTTTTCCTGCTGTGGTCTCTTGTCTCACTGCCTTAGCTTCCTCAAGGCTGGTTTGGATGCTGCTGCCATGGCAGCTGATAGCAGAATTACAAGTTTGACCTCAACTCTGAGGTCAAGTGCAGTAGAAAAACTCTAAAAACAGAATAATTGTTTAATTAATTCTTCAGTAAGTGTCCTATTTTTAAAGACTTATTTATTTTGTAGATTTATTAAGCAGATTCATTTTGGCAAAATCATGACTGATTAGCCACATAAAGCACAAATCTGACAACAGTTTGTCCTATTTCATCAACATCACAAGTGTCAAGTGTTTTTGAACAGAAGCCCATGCAGGTTCAGTTTTAAAACTAGAACATGCCCAGTCCAGTTTTCATCAAACATAAGGTTAGTCACATGCTCTTATACATCCTTTGATTTCCAGGTGAACTGCAACAAGTGAAGGTCACCATGATCAATATTTTCAGAAGTGCCAATCACTAAGTTCTGGGTCAAATCCACGACATCAGCAAACTCTGCCTGTGAAAAGAAATAAAATGGTAACAAATAAATCTAATATGCTCAAACTTGTAGATAAACAAATGCAATAAAACAGTAATAAACCTGAATTATAGCAATTGCTAGACTGTTATCAAATATGAATGAACTCTGGAGACACCACAATATAGTGAGTGAGGTCATTAACCTAAAAATTCTGTCAGTATTTCTAGATCATTTGAAGTTTAGGCCTTGTGATTGAGTTTAGTTATTGATCACGAACATATAACATTATATATACACAGTATATATATATATATATATATATAACATATAAAGCCCTCCTAAAACGGCTCATTCTAACACGCCCCCACATGTCTACGTCACAATGTGGGAAGATTTGCATTACGTCACCCAAATGTTCACGCAAAGAAAGAAGGCGTAACATTTATTCTCGCTGTAGTAGTGTTGTTGCCGCCGCCATGTCATGAAGGCGCTGTGTGTTTCATTGTGAAAGCGAAACTACTTTGTTTGGCCTTCCAAAAGAGGACGATATCCGCTTCGTCATGCCTAGAGCTGATCCGTGCTGGTCGCTGAGGAAATACATCAACTTTGCGCGGTGGATCGCCGGATCGGCTTTCACCATGGATGAAGTGGAGTCCAGCCCGGGGTAGTCACATGTGGTTGCCGCAAGCCCTCACTCTAGGCCGCCGGCTGCCGCTCACTCAAGCCCGCCGTGTGTTTCGTTGTGAAAGCGAAACTACTTTGTTTGGCCTTCCAAAAGAGGACATGACTAGAAATCAGTGGTTAAGTTGTATTTACAAAGAAGTCGTAGCCTAATGTATTTGGGAAGTCATGGCCTAATGGTTAGAGAGTCTGACTTGTAACCCAAAGGTTGTGGGTTTGAGTCTTGTACTGGCAGAGATTGTAGGTGGGGGGAGTGAATGTACAGTGTACAGTCTTTCCCACCTTCAATACCATGACTGAGGTGCCCTTGAGCAAGGCACCGAACCCCCAACTGCTCCCTGGGTGCTGCAGCAAAAATGGCTGCCCACTGCTCCGGGTGTGTGTTCACTGCTGTGTGTGTGCATTTTGAATGGGTTAAATGCAGCCACATGTCACGTCACTTTCACTTTTCACAACACTGTTCCAGAACAGTTCAACCCAAATATTCAGATGTGTGCAGCACATTTTATGGAGGACTGTTTCCTGATCCTGGGAGAGTAGACTACAATGCCGGCTGTTCTGACTCACAGACTGTAAGTACGTTTTCATTTAAAGGATTTGCCACTGATGATTCAAACGCGAATTTTGAGATGCAGATATGGTTTTATGTTTACGATGCAACGCAACGCGTAAAAAGACAGTATGAGTCATTATAATCTGTAATTATGTCCCCGCTGGATGCAACAAATGCCTCGTTTATAATGG
>NW_015505287.1:1110797-1116338 GCF_001515645.1 Sinocyclocheilus grahami | reverse complement strand
GGCTGCCCACTGCTCCGGGTGTGTGTTCACTGCTGTGTGTGTGCATTTTGAATGGGTTAAATGCAGCCACATGTCACGTCACTTTCACTTTTCACAACACTGTTCCAGAACAGTTCAACCCAAATATTCAGATGTGTGCAGCACATTTTATGGAGGACTGTTTCCTGATCCTGGCCCACTGCTCCGGGTGTGTGTTCACTGCTGTGTGTGTGCATTTTGAATGGGTTAAATGCAGCCACATGTCACGTCACTTTCACTTTTCACAACACTGTTCCAGAACAGTTCAACCCAAATATTCAGATGTGTGCAGCACATTTTATGGAGGACTGTTTCCTGATCCTGGGAGAGTAGACTACAATGCCGGCTGTTCTGACTCACAGACTGTAAGTACGTTTTCATTTAAAGGATTTGCCACTGATGATTCAAACGCGAATTTTGAGATGCAGATATGGTTTTATGTTTACGATGCAACGCAACGTGTAAAAAGACAGTATGAGTCATTATAATCTGTAATTATGTCCCCGCTGGATGCAACAAATGCCTCGTTTATAATGGATTTTAATGTTTTTGTCTCATCGCTCCGGTCAGGACACGGCATCACAGTATGGTGAGGCGCGTAACATTTCTGTCACATGCTTGAGGTATTCGGGCAATCACAATGCACTGGATAGCTCATGGCCTAATGGCCATGATAGCTGGTCAATCAGAGCAGACCTCGCTTTTTCAGACCGATGAGCTTTGTAAAAATCGACGCGTTTAAGAAAGGCAAAGCATAGAGGAGAAACATTAATGTACAGTATGTGGAAAATAATGTGTTTTTTGAACCTTAAACCGCATAAACACATTTCATTACACCAAATACACAAAATAATGTTCTTTTTAGCAACTTCATATGACCCCTTTAAATGTAACATATCTATCGATCTATAATGGTAACATTTAAATTAACTGTTTTTAAGCAGTTAATGTAAATCACTGAATCAACCAAAATACATGAATGCATGCCAACAAAACTAATTTCTGTCACTATGTGTTTTATCATGTAGAAATAGATTTCGGTTTACCGCATAAAGGCACAAAGTTTTTGTTAGCTACAGTATATGGATAACAGCTAGTTTCAGTCCAGCTAAACTTGTCTGCCCTTTCAAAATGAAAGTACATCCATTCCTTACTTCTCCTTCACTGTGTAATTTTGTAGAACAAGATGAAACCTGCCCACTGTTACATTCTACAAACCCTTCTGATCGGCAGAGGTGAAACTTTCTCAAAAGTAAGAGCCTCTAAGTGTTGGCCATCAGATATCACCCTCAAAACAACTCCCTTCTGTAGACCTGGCTTTTATTGTTGCCTTTAAAGTAGGAAGTGTGCTTGGAGTGAATTGATTGCACTTCCTGTTTTGCTGAGCATTCTTTGGCAGCTGAACACGTCTACTGTTCTTATTTGTTTCCCTCCCTGCTAAGTTGTATATCAAAGGTGAGGTTGAGATGAAAGAGGTTTGTGCAACTGTTTCAGCCATAAAATTGTGTGGGACTGTGGGGTTTTAATTAAGACATGTTTGATATGCTAGCACATGTTTTGTGGAGTTGGCCATATTTTCTACTTTTTCTATTTTACTTTTTCTACTATTTTCTATATTTTTTCACACACAGACACACACACACACAAACACACAGAGAGAGAGAGAGAGAGAAAGAGAGAGAGAGCGAGACACACACACACACGCATGTTTGTTTCTGTGAATTGTAGGGACTTTCCATAGACTTCTATTTTTTTATACTGACCAAGCAATATTTTTTATCCCCTATCCCAAACCTAATCCTAAACCTACTCCTTACAGAAAACTTGTTTGCATTGTTACACTTTCAGACAAACATCATTTATTATTTTTAAGAATTCTTCCCTCGTGGGGACCGCAGGCCGATCCCCACAGTCAAAAAATTTAGGTTTTAATATCCTTGTGGCGACATTTGGTTCCCACAGTGTAGCATAAACAAGTAATACCGCACACACACACACACACACACACACACACACATATGTGTGAGTGTAACCATATATAATATATGGTTACACTTTATTTTGATAGTCCACTTTAGACATTCTACTAAGTAACTTTGCAACTACATGTCAACTAATTCTCATTAATTTACAACTACATGTCTACTAACTCTCCTAACTCTCATAGTAGACTGTTAGGTTAGGTTTAGGGTTAGTAGAATAAGTTGACATATACTTGCAAAGTTTCTCATAGTCAGTATGTTGTATGTTGTGGACCCATCAAAATAAAGTGTTAGAAGATATTAAGCAGACAGTCTACTAATACTCTAATGACTGCTAGTTGACATGTAGTTGCAAAGTTACTTGCTTGAGTCCATGTGGATTTGGATATCTTGGACATGCAGCTGGTTTATGAATAGAATATAATGAAAAATCAACCACCTGTAGCAGCTGCTCACCCACTGAGAAAACTGGATTTCTGGCAAACATTTCTGGGGTGATGAGGACACAGCTCTGCCTTGTGCCCCCTTTTGTCCATTGTTCGTTTTCCACAAAGCAGAGCCCCTTAATCGCACGTGTGTCTTTCTGAATGGCTGATACAAAATCAGAAGAAGCACACACACACCATTGCTTTGAGTCTTGCTGGCTCTTTGCCCAGTTCTTTGTCTATTCCTGCCTTCTGTCTCTGTACAATTGGCACATGCCTGGCTCTGGCATCTAAAATCTGCTGTGTGCCCATTCTACTTGCTAGCTCAGTCTATTATGCTTTCATCAAGTGAAAGATGGCTGATATACAGATTTGTGCCTAAATACCAGGGCCTAACTGTCATCTTAAATGAATAACTCATCTAAAAATGAAAATGTGCTGAAATGTACCCACCCTTAGGTCATTCAATATGTAGATGAGTTAAGAAATAAAGAGTTACAGTTAAGAGTTATGAATGGGAACAGATTTGGAGAAATCTAGCATACCTGCAATTGTTACTTTAAAAAGTGTCATTATGGATTATGGACTTGTATTTTAGCCAGAAGCAATGGTTTGAAGTTAAACACATCTTAAGGATGGATTTGTTTCTTACAAACATGCTGCTTTTCACTTCATTAACTGATGGACCAGAGTTGTGTGGATTATTGTGATGTTGTTGCACTCTCATTCTGACGGCCAACCAAAATTACTCCAAGAGCACAACGACGACTCATCCATTGCACCATTGCATCAATTGCACTCTCATTCTGATGTAATGAAATTTCTCCAAATATTTTCCAATGAAAAACAAACCCATTTACATCTTGCATGGCCAGAAGGTGAAGATATTTTCAACAAAATTCATTTTTAGGTTAACTACTATTTTAATTGATTTAACAGGAAAGTTACATTACATTTTAGTTTTCATTTTTAAAATAATTTACTGTATGTAATATACTGATCAAAAGGTTGATTTAAAAAATGACAAAGTGAGCCTTAAACTACTTGGATTTGGTTTGACCTGTAACATTTCAATAAAACACAACTGCTTTGATGAAGTTTTAAGTCTGTTTTGAATCATATATAGGGATTGCTAATGATGTAAAATAAATAAGAAAACAAGCTAAACAAAACAACAGGCAATTACTATTGAGATAGATCAAATGGACAGAGGACATTTTGCTCAGACAGAAACTCTGAAAGGAAATACCAATGGATTATGAGAGAATGAAAGTAAGGGTGAGGGAGGGAGCTGGTGGACCCTCTCCAAAATCTCTACAGCCGTCCTTTCAGCATGGGTCAAATTGAAGGCTCTTTTCTGGAGGCCAGAGCATCTACACAGTTTCAAAACAAATCTTCATAACATCCAGCTACACCATGTGTCAACTTGGTATCTCTTTATATCCTTACATGACTCATGCTTTATCTTGGTTTGCGAAGTATCAAAATAATATTTACACTCTAAAAATGCTGGTTGTTTCAACCCAACTTTGGGGTTAAAATTTTAATGTAAAAATTTAACCCAACGGCTAGGTTAGTCCATATTTGACCCAAAGTTGGGTTGAAACAACCAGCATTTTTTTAGAGTGTACAGTATAGTGCCTGTAATTCAGGTCAAACTGAAATCAGGTTAAAAAGTTACACCCATACAATGTTAAAGGAAGGGTTGCTAATCCTGTGGTTGACAGTTGTTGAGAAGCTTTATAGTTTTGTTTGTTTGTCTGATCATGTGTGAATCTTTTATTTCCAGAGTGCACTAAAATGACCCGGATAGACTGCTGGGTGTAGGTCAAATTCCCATCACTCGTGACTTATAACTGCTGTATACTGGATATAACTGTTAACCTCTTTCCTATGCCTTGTTTCTATGAGACTATTTGCAAACTCATTCTAAAAAATACACTTATTTGAAACTAATTTTGTGGTATTAGAAAATATTAAAAAGGAAGTCCCAAAACAGCTTAACATATATTTAGTACAGAGCAAGTCCTTAAGTGTCCTGGTAAGGGGCATAATTATGATAAGGGATCTCATCCAGTGCATGAATTTTCCTCTCTGGGGTTTGAATTTCTGACCTATAGATCTTACTCCACACCCCATATCTTTAACTACATTTTAAAGTTATTAGGAAAACACTGCATAAATAACAATGCATTACACTGCATTACAACATTAGTTTAGATACATAACTTGACCAAATTTTCAACAACTTTCAACACCTATTTATGTCTGCAAGTTTTTTTTTTTTATATCTATATATGCAATAGACAAACTGAAAGCTGAGGCTAACATCTCTGGAAATGACTCATCACATCTTCATGACATCACCATAATGTAATTCTGAGTTCTTTAAAGCACTTGAATACAGTAGTATCAGAGGGCAAGAAGGCAAAGCATTATGTTACAGCTCTCTTCATAAAACTGTTAAGTGGTTGGAAAGTCCCACTGAGCAAACTGGTAAATAGTATATATATGTTGTAGATCAAGTTGAAATATCAAGTTACTGTAAATTAGACTAAAATCAATTTGAATGCAGGTGTGAAAAGGCTACTGAAAATGTGATCAGTCAGTGTTACATTCTAGGAGCTTGAAATAAACCTTCATATAAGCCTTTATTACTGCTGAAGTTAATTTAAGTTTTGTTTATGTCCATGTGTAGAGAAGGTAATAGCAAAGAATTGGCATTTATAGCTTATAGGTGTCTTAAAGATTATATGGCTATACACTGTTATGGTGATGAACATGAAAATTTCACACCTTAGAACCCGCATCTTAATAGATTCACTAACACACACAGGAAGTACTGCTGATAGGCTTTACTGTTTTCTTGCTTCATCCTGATTTGATCCTGTCATCACACACAGTGAGAATGCAAGTGTGTGTGTGTTGGTGTAATAGTGCTGTGCTGAAACAGGCAGAGGCAGAGCCTCCAGGCCCATCATTCCTGTTCTGCAGATCTTGACTAAGGTCGACATGATTTGGTTATGCAATAATCTCAACAGATCAAAAAACCTTGCAGGCCCAGCACATACACACACACACACACACACACACACACACACACACACACACACACA
>NW_015505287.1:1108954-1110458 GCF_001515645.1 Sinocyclocheilus grahami | reverse complement strand
CCTTGCACGCCCAGCACACACACACACACACACACACACACACACACACACACACACACACACACACACACACATACACACCCACCAAATACTCAAGCTATTACAAAACATATCAAACCACTTTCAAACCTTTTCTGAGAGATAGCAGAATATCTTGTTTTATACCCAGAGGGGCAACTTTGCATTTGATGGTCTTGCAAGAAAGAAAGAAAGCAAGAATTGTGACACCTGATACACTTCTCACTTTTTGGTTTTGTCCTGTGTATTTTTACTGATTTGTTGTCCATGTGTTTTAAACATATATATACATATATATAAACATGATCCAATAAATGAGTCATTTATGAATGCAGTAATACGATTTATGAACCTTTGCTCAAACTTCTTTGTTCAAGCATGGTGAAAATTCACTCAAAAATTCCCCTAGAGTTCTGAGAAGAGCAAGGAAAAACAAGCCTGATAGAAAGATAGTTTGCTCATGTCCAGGCTTGAGAATCCAGTTTTATGCGGAAGCTTTGGAAATATTGTACATCTGTCGTTAAAGAGCACTAGAATCTTTACGGTCACAGGAAAGGAAATTACCAGCCAGATTCCATAATAATTGTCAAAACCTCTGTGCAAACTTAAAAGCAAACTGCATAATAAAAGGCAGCATTAATAATGCACTCTTAAAGTGGTAAATCTGTGTGAATTGTCTAAGACTTTATTCTCTAGTTCTTTAGAGAGAAAAAAATACCCATGAAATCCCTGAAGAACATACAATGAAACATCAAGTACATTTTGAAGAACATTTATTTTTAAGAGCATGGTCATGCACCGTACATGACAAATGATGCTTATAAGCAGATTATTGTAAATGGAAGACGTGGTCTCCTTGCAAAAGTGCAGAAGTAACATTTATACTTTTTATGCATGCACAAGTTAATCTTCCTTCTGTGGTTTAATCTGCAATACATTATGTAACAATGTAACAAGATATTTTGGTGCAAAGTGTTCAGCACTTGCTTTGAAAATACACATTGTAGGTTAGAACAAGCAGGAAACTGCAGTGTGTGATAATGTTCCATTCAAAGACTAACAAAAAACCCTTTTAAAGTCCCACACACTGATGCTCAGGAATCTACACCCACAAAAACTACACACAAATATGCTCAGACTTGTCCATTGTAATCTCCCACTTTGTTTTGACATGCAAAAAATGCCAGCAATGCTGAGAGCTGTATTGGCCATAGTACTGTACTGCAAAGACTGTCAGAAGGTCAGAACTGACGACATGCACAGGCATTATACAGTATTAGGTGTGTTTAGCCTGGGTTATGAGTGGATTAAAATTAATGCCTGAAACCAGTGCATAGTCTGGGCATAGCAAACTGAAGATTTGAGATTTTCCTGTCAGTTTTTTTCAGTGATGCTGTCACTGAATGCACTGCAAGTCACTTAAAAGACAAATTGCATGTTAAACATGAAATATATATATATAAAACATATATCGAAACATTCCTTA
>NW_015505287.1:1079108-1108865 GCF_001515645.1 Sinocyclocheilus grahami | reverse complement strand
TAAATATATAAACGAAATTTTTTTTTTTGTATTAAAGGGGGGGGGGGGGGATTTTTGCAAAAATTATATTTCTCTCACATTGTGTTCCTGAGCCATTCATTTGTGAATGAACACTCACTTTTTTTACTACTGCTTTTTCTTTCTTAGACATTAATTGAAGAATGCAATGTAGAATGTAAATATACAGTATCTGATTCATCAGTCTCTTGAAATTAATTTTAATACTCCATGTATTGAGGTCTGTAAGAATGATGTATGTTTTAAAACACTAAGAAGCTGATCTTGTTCTGGCAGGCTCACCCAAAATCAACATGCCAAAAGTTCAAAGATCACACTGAGCTGAACACAGATACACCCACTGTCCCTAAATAATCACTGCTGACCCGACAAGCTGTTACTACAGCTAGTAAACAGAGCTTTAAGCCATAGAGCACATGCCAGAGAAAAAGAGCAGATGATAGAGAGAGAGAAAAATTACCTGGTGAATGACACACCACACCAAACTACACACCAAAACATCTACTCTTTATACAAAATATCTATCAACAACCATTTGACAGATACACATGCTGATGTCAAATCAACCAATAGCATGTTTAGTTCTCGCTTACGTTTTTTAGTGAGGAAATGTTTTTGTTACTTATGCTGGAACCTGGAACACATTCTTAGAGGAACCTTGATCACCTTCGGTTTGGCCAAGAAGATGCTGTCTTACACTTACTGTGTGCACGCTTGAAAGCTGAACCAACAGTCAAAGCTGTGGTTACATAATAGAGGCCCCCAGATATCATGCAAAAAATTGTTTAAAAAGTTCAATTCCAAAACTGAGCAGCAGCCAGAAGTAAGGTTAGAGCCAGTGCTGTCTATAATTACAAACATTCCTCAAGTGAGTCCTACATATTAGAGACAGAGATTCCATTGACGTCAACTCTATTACCTTCTCTCTTGCTCTCACCCGGCAGTGTGTGAGTGGAGTCTTACAATCCTCTGTGCAGTTATGTCACAAAACTGAATCTCCAGCATAGTGTTATGCATATTTATAGAGATTATGATCCAGTAATCCTTTCATAACAACAAAATGCCAAGTAGAACTAGGTTGTTATTTCCAAACAAATATGTGACCCTGGACCACAAAACCAGTCATAAGCATAGGACGGGTGGGACATGTCCCCACCACTTTTTGCCAGGGTCGATATTGTCCCTACCACTTTTTGAAAGTAATTGAAAAATATATAGCGGAAGGTATGTATTAAAGGGAAAACAAGATCAACAAATCATTCTTCATAATCTAATTAGGGTAATAAAAAAACAACAACAACATTTGACTCCTTATGCATGCATAACTCGTGCAGTGCAATAACGACGATTTGCAGTTGTTTACCTCACTTTATGCTATGGAGGCTCGTTTTTTTTTTTTGGATTCCTCAGTGTTTGCTAAATGTTCTGTAATTTATTAGTCATTATATAGCCTAATACAGTGTTTAGGCCTATGCCATGCCTCATCTTATTCATTTTTGTTAATAACGTTTTGTAAGCTAGTTTGTCATTGAATCTTACTGGTTTATTGTTGTTGTGCATTTTAATTAAAAATAATGAATCCATCTTTTGTTTTTTTAGTCTTAAAAGGTGAAAGGTGTATAGATGTAAGCAAAACAGACAATTATATTTTATTGTAAAACCTGACAAGATCGTGAAATTGAAAGTGAAAGCATCTGAAGCCCGGCTTATAACATGGCAAAAGAGGAACTCCCGTTCACAAAATTAAAATCACAAATAATACTACTGATGAAAAAGAACGGGTTGAATGTTAACTACTTTCGTTTCCATATAACTATAAACTATGATAAAAGTTCATCAGCATGCATTGATTAATAGCATGTTGTAGTGCAAAAAAAAAAACTGCTGGTGCAACCAACTGAGAAAGTTAATCGCAAAAGAGCGACCAGTGGGAAGAATGAGTCTGGAGCCCTGAATTGCCCAGCTCCCTCTGTCAGTGATCTAGCACCCCCTCAGCACCTGTGTTCAAAATTCTCTGGCACCGCCCCTGGTACATCGATGTATTTTTGAAAAGCAAAACCCAGTCCCCAAGTAAATTAGGTTATTAAATAAAAAACTAGCAAAAGGAGTTGCGCGGTGTCCCCACCACTTTTCAAAGCAAAGTTACGCCACTGGTCATAAGGGTAAATTTTTTTTTTAATTTAGATGTATACATCATCTGAAAGCTGAATACATAAGCATCCATTGATGTATGATTTGTTGGGATAGGACAATATTTTTTCGAGATGCAACTATTTGAAAATTGGAATCTGAGGGTGCAAAAAAAATCTAAATATTGAGAAAAACGCCTTTAAAGTTGTCCAAATTAAGTTCTTAGCAATGCATATTACTAATCAAAAATGAAGCTTTGATATATATACGGTAGGAAATTTGCAAAATATCTTCATAGAACATGATCTTTCCTTAATATCCTAATGATTTTTGGCATAAAAGAAAAATCGATTATTTTGATCCATGCAATGTATTGTTGGCTATATACCCCAGCGACTTAAGACTGGTTTAGTGGTCCAGGGTCACATATAAAGTCATTTGGACTCGTACACTGGAGTCTGTGAGTAATCTTTATGTCCTGTAGCCCACATGCTTGTCTTTTCAAATGTAAATAAGTTGTTCTGTGTCTAAAGCTTTTCTGTGGCTACATTTCCCTGCTGCTGTTCAGAAAACAGCAACTTTACAATAGGGTTCAATTCATTAGCATTGAGCATCATCAACTTACAATGAAAATAATAAAAGCATTTATTAATATAGGCTACTGATAATTTATAAATATACTATTATTCAAAATGCACTTGCAAGTTAAAATGAACCAATATTAATAAATACTTTAAAAGTAGTATTCATTGTAACAATTTGAACCTTATTGTAAAGCATAACCACTGAAAACTGTCAGTCGTTCACCAAAATTAATGCAAGTTAAAGCAAAAGCTTAAAGTTAGCTGGCATCCCAGTTAACTACCTTAGATAGTACTTGTATGTACAGTGTCACTTTCTGAAAATTGTAGTAAAAAAACATTCTCCTAAAACATGCAAAATTCAACACTTATAATGATAAATTTGGAAATACATGAGAAAATATAGTTTTGTTCTGACGTAAGCACTTCCCTTTTAAATGTGAACTAGTAATTTTTTAATCTATTTATTCATGTCTTAAAAGTTCTGTGTGCAGTGACACTGCTGATTCATTTTGACAATATATATGGAAATTTATTATATGTACATTTGTGTAGTGACCTCAAGATACTTAATGCATTAATTAAAGTGAACAAATCGAACCTTAACATGAAGTGTTACTGTCCAAAACTTTACACGGTTACCAAAATTAATGCAAGTTAAAGCAAATGTTTAAAGTTAGCTGGCACCCCAATTCTGTCTTAATTCTGTTCAGTCCAAGTGTGTTTCTGTCCTTCTATATTTGTGATTTTTAAGGAGAGAGAAAGAGAGAGAGGTGTGAACAAGCGAGAAAACTGACTGAAGAGAGCAGATGTCTATAAATGTCTTGGCAAAAATGCAAAGCTCCTTTTGGCGCCGTCCTGACACACACAACACTCAAAGCATGCAACAGATGGGCTATACACACAGAACACACATTTAAGACATTCAGCTTCTCAGCGCTCTTTCAGCATTATTGTGGCTCTTCAACAATGACGCTGGGGGCCCTGTGCTCCCTCAATGGTGCGACGTGAAAGTAGGACAGTTAAAATGGAGGTCTGTGGGAGGTCCGCTTTGCATGCTCATAACCGGCATGTTCACAAAAAGTGACCTTAGATTAGAGATGTCTTTTCCTCATGGCTAGATCAGTGCTATATAAGGATGTGAGAAACTGCTGAAATCCCCCTATTCAGTCTTATCAAACGCACTCAACCAGTCTGCTGATAACAGATCCCTATTGGTATTTCTCTACGTGACAATTGGACATCAGACACAAGTGTGCATTTGTGTGTGTGTGTGTTTGCATTTTTGTGCAGCTCAAGAAAAAGAATGTTATGTGTTTTGGTTGTGATTACAAAGTGATATCACGGTCAAATCTAAGTCAGGGCCCTGAAAACGCGCTAATACACAATGAGATTTGTTGTTTGGTCATTAGTTTTGAAGAGGAAATTTTTCACAGAACACATCCTCTCACTGACCCCATCCAAAGCCACTGAATGTGTGTCAAAGGGGTCATATGATGCTGCTAAAAAGAACATTATTTTGTGTATTTGGTGTAATGAAATGTGTTTATGCGGTTTAAAATTAAAAAACACATTATTTTCCACATACTGTAGATTATTGTTTCTCCTCTATGCCCCGCCTTTTTGAAACGCGTCGATTTTTACAAAGCTCATCGGTCTGAAAAAGCGAGGTGTGCTGTGATTGGCCAGCTATCCAATGCGTTGTGATTGGCCGAATACCTCAAGCGTGAGACGGAAATGTTACGCCCCTCACCCTACTGTTGATGCCGTGTCCCGGCCGGAGCGATGAGACAAAAACATTAAACCCATTACAAACGAGGCATTTGTTGCATCCAGTGGGGACATAATTACTGATTATAATGACTTATACACACATAGTGAGGTAGGTATGTGGGGCGTGTTAGAACGAGCCGTTTTAGGTAGGTGTGGCTGACTCTGAAATTTTATAAAGAATATCTCTTTGGATTTGAGACTTAAGTCTTTGCAACTTTACAGATCTTCTTTATGCACCAAGAGCTTGTAACACTCCAAAGAGAAAGGAAAAATTGAAATCGCATCATATGACCCCTTTAAGTAATGAGGCTTTCAGATGCAGATGCAGCAAAAATAAATCATAAATTTTCTTACTGCTTTCATTAACCTAAAAGCAACACCACAATGTCTCTCAAACAAAACCTCAGTGAATAATTGAACAACTCAGGAGAACTGGAGAAAAGCATTATGGTATAACATTGCTAATACTAGCTTATGCACAGAGCATTCAAATCAGTATTGTCATTTTAAAGAAAAAAAATCCAAACTAATTTCCACACTCGGGTCAGACTTCAGCTTTTAACTGTTTTTTTTATCAAAACTGTGACTTCACAGTAACAAAAACTGTTGGTATCATTTAGTTACACCGGTTCCTGCAATGATTCTCTTTGATTTCAGGCAGACCAGAGACATATTATTGCCACAGCCTATGAATATTATTAAGTTACTGCATGTGGACATGAACACAGTGTCAGTACTGTAACAGTGCAAGCTGAAGCAACAGAAGAGGAAGAAAGACACACAGTACCAATAGAGTTCTTCTTCTACTGAGTCAAGTTCCCTTCAGTCACAAGGTTTGCTGAGAGTTGAGCACTTCTGCAAGTTCTTCTTTTCATCTCTTGGAAAAGGGAAGTGCAAGATTATGTGTACCTTTGGTTAAAGTGTTTGAGCACTGATATGAGTTTAAAGCCTCTTTAAAGAAGAGGGGGCTCTGTTTGACCATCATTTAAATGAGGATAACTTGAGCGTGATCTCAGTAATGATCTCTAGCTGTTAAAATGAATGCACAAGTCAAGTTTAACAAGATAAATATTTAGATTTTCTTTTAACAGCTTGTTTAACACCATGTTTTTATTTACTTGTTTCATATAGCAAGTGTTTGTGCACATGGATGACTACAAATCTAGGTTTAATCAATCAAATTCTAATATTTTGTTTTGCTTTCTTAGAGACATTTTTAAACCTAGGCTTCGTTTAGGCTTTTTAACCTCTTTACTTCTTCTAACCACCATTTTATCTTTGCTTTTTTTCCTTCATGCATTCAAACAGGCACAGTAGAGGTCATGGCTGGCATTCTCATGATTCAGTCTCAACTTTATAGAAACCATCTGTGGAATTTGGCCACATATTTCCTTCTTCCTAATTCTGCCATGCTCCCAAATATGGCAAATAAAGATCTCGCTACATCAGCTGAAATATAAACCTGACTTAAGGAGTTTTCCCTTGTTTATATGAAAATGTACAGTTACAGTCATTTTGCATGTTCTTCAATATGTTTGTGTAACGCAAGGGGTTTGATCAAAACTCCTAGAAATTACATAATCTCTCCCTCTTCCTTTTTGTTTCTTTCTCCCTTTTTTGTTCCTCCCATCCCCCACCCCCATTAACTGAAATATTATGTAAGAAATTCAGGCAGGTCAACCAACAGGGTATCTGTTATAGGTGGAAAAAAACTTGATTTATGTTTTGAGAGAAAAGAAATGCTGCATTTTTAGCAGTCATTACTCCAGCATTCAGTGTCACATGATCCTTCAGAAATCATTCTAATGTGCTGATTTGCTGCTTGCTTTGAACTTTTGACTTCTAGTGTATATACAGTTGTGGTTAAAATTTTACATACACTCTGCAGTATCTGCAAAATGTTAATTATTTTACCAAAATAAGAAGGATCATACAAAATGCATGTTATTTTTTATTTAGTTCTGACCTGAATAAGATATTTACATATAGTCCATAAGAGAAAATAGTTGAATTTATAAAAAATGACCACATTCAAAGGTTTGCACATGCATGCTTGATTCTTAATTCTGTGCTGTTACCTTGATGATCCATCATCATTTTGTTGTTGTTTTTTGTGGTAGTTGCTCATGAGTCCCTTGTTTGTCCTGAACAGTTAAGCTGCCCGCTGTTCTTTACAAACATTCTTTTGAACCTTTTGTAATAGTTGCATATGAGTCCCTCAGTTGTCCTGAAAAGATGGATCTCAAAATCATACAGTCATTATTGAAAAGGGTTCAAATACGCAAAAGATGCTGGAAAACCAAAGAGTTTGTGAGACCTGAAGGATTTTTGACTTTTTATATTAATTTTTGACAGTGGGCAATTTAACTGTTCAGGACAAACAAGGGACTCATGAACAACTATCACAAAAACAAAACAAAACAAGACAAGACAAGACAAGACATCCAGGTAACAACACAGTATTAAGAATCAATAAGGCTTTGATACAGGTCAGTCATATAAAAAAATCTGGAAAAAACAAACTGTCACTCTCTCCCTCTCATTGACCTAGTCTCTCTCACACTCATGGCTGCTCTTTCTCTCTCTCTCTCTCTCTCTCTCTCCTTTTCTCTCTATTTCACTCTTTCACTCTCAGAGCAGAGTAACTAATTCTGACATGTCTAATAACTCACTGATCAGACTAGATAAAGACGAGGGAGGGGGAAAGGAGACATGCAGACTGTTGTGAAATCTTGAGGAGGCGGCGAGACACAGCCACGTTTTGAGAACAAAGTGGTTTACAGAACATAAGATTTGCCACTTGTTGTTTTTTGCCTTGTATTGAGTCAGAACCGCCAACAGTTCATTGTTACAGATTAATATTACATAGAGGTGAAATTCTGAAACATTATGAATAAATAGAGAATCTTAAAGAGACCAATTCAGACTAATAAAAAAATATTCTGACCCAGAGCTCAAATACAACCTCCTTTTCTGAACTTTGCTCAGTGTTTTATTACCAGTGTAATTAACCCAGTTCTAGAAACATTCCCGTTTTGTAATTATTTGTTAGTGGAACTGGAAGACTGTTTTGGGTGGATGTGTGTGTGTGCGTGTGTGTGTAGTCATTTTATTGTTGTATATGCTCAGGACTGTTTGTAGTTAGTCGGCACAGATTAAATGTTGACATGACGATGTATGTGTTTATGTACCTAATACACACGTAAACAATGATTATTTTACATTATATAAATAACCTCATAAATAAATGAAGCACTTACACAATGTGTAATAAAGGTGTGAAACCTACAGATTACAGAACCTACTTAAAAATATGAAGATTTTAGATGGAAGACCTCTGACAAGATGTAAACAAAATAAAAATAAAAAATACTTTTAACACTCTTAAAAGAGAAATCATGGATAACATGCTAAATAATGACAACAGCAGTGGGATTTTTGTCAAATATTTGCACCAAATTTCATGATTGCTCAATTTCCTATCATCTCAAACCTAAACAAGACTTTGTCTAGTCAAAACAAACAGGGTAATTCCTTGGTGTGGGTTTAGACTGAATGTTCGTGTGGAAGCGAGTGTTTATGTTTTTGGCAGATGTTTCGTTTTTCCGCAGGATAAACAGTACAGATACAAGCATGGAGAATAATTTGGGACCTCTATAGAGGGAGGAACTGACATTATAAACCATACAACTCCAGATCTCAAGCTAATAGTAGCCAACAGTAATATTCATTGTCATTAAGTGGGCCCAAAGCCTGAGCAATGAGTTGAGTAACTTTCAGCAATTTCTCTCTCTTTTTTTCTTTCACTCAAGGTCACACTCACAGCAGCAGGGCTTCAGCTCTCCCCCTCCTCCCGTCTCACTCATCCTCATCTCATCTCGTCTGCCTGTAGAAGCCTGTCTCACTGCATCTGCCTCTGAAGACTTACACCTCATCGTGGTCTGCCTGACAATATCTTGCTCTCATTTAAAGGGATAGTTCACACAAAAATAAAAATGCTGTCATAATTTACTCACCCTCACATCATTCCAAACCTGTATGACTTTCTTTATTTGGTTAATCTTTATTTGAAGGTATTCTTTGTACAGTGTAATTACACAAATAAGCACTGAGTAACATTAATTAACAACATCTAACAATTTATGACAACAAAACTACTTTATGTGGGTTAATGAAGAATGAAGAATGATCTCTTTATTATATTTGGAAAAAAGGCAGTGGATTGTCAGAGATGACATTGCAATCAGTGAGATTGTGATTCTATTGGTTAAAGTGTGTAGGCCTATTGCTGTTCTCATGCTTATTACCATCATCTTCAACAACAATGGATTTACCCTGGTCTTAATCTGGGACAGAATCTAGGGCCAACCACAGGATAAACTAGTTTGACTGTCTTATCTGACTTAATAAGGTTAAAGTCCACATAATTTTCCCACCACATAGATGTGTAAGCACACTCTTACAATCAATTGGAAACCCAATAATCTTTGGATGAAGCCACGAAAAACACATAATCTGTGCAATCCAAAAAATACCAGTTCAAGGTTTTATGGCATCATATTTTAGAAGATAAGAATAAGAATATATGTTATAGAATGGGTGGCGTTTACAATACAGCGGAATTAACACATTGAAAATGTAAGAATCCAAGTAGTGCAAGTAGCCAGTGCACAATATGCTGTAACAGAATAAAAAACAAACAGCCGTGTCTTACATTTCTCATAATACTTGTAGCTAATGCGTTTAAATATAATCCTGAAATGTATATCCAAGACCCAGAGCTGGAACCAGGAGGAAATGAAAGTAGTGTTAAAATAATCTACAGGAAATAAATGTTATCTGAACAGGCTGCAGAATGTTACTCAAGGGAAGAGGTCATCCAGTTCCATACACTGACAAAAATGGTAACATCTAAAATGAAGTCAACAATATTATTTAATATTGTCGAATCAATCTAAACACATTTATTTATATCACTAAAATTACTTTATATGTATTAAATGATGTGGAATATCTCTTTAAAGTAATAATTGCAGGTTACCACATTTTGCAGTGCAGCTGAATGACAATATGTCCTTCTGCAAGTGCAGGCGTGTCGATGCATGCTACTCTTTGTAGTGGAATGTGCAACAGCTTTGTTGATGTCTGAGTAGAATTTAGTTTGTAGACATCTGGTCGTAGATCAGTGCCCGTAAACCAACCTCTGCCTTGAATACCACATGAGAGCAAGCAGGAAATGACAGTATTTGTTTTATTTCGTCAAGGGTCTGAACGCAGAACCATGCATAAAAACTAAGGTTGGATCCCCCTCTTGTGGTATGTGAACTAAATAACAGCACAAAGCTCTGTAAATTTCCATTCTCTCTCAAAGTTGAGAGTAAGCAAATAATTACCAACAACAACGATACCCAATTTTGTCTTTTAAGTAACCCCAGGAGAAAAAACAAACTGTATTGGGAGAACTGGAATACATGGGAGTTGGTGCAGCTCCACCCAAAGTCTAAACAGATTGAGTGGGAAGTAACAAAGGAAACAAGTTTGAAAGACTTAAAATTATTTCTGACGAGTTGTACTCGCAGATTACGCCTGTTGTCACGAAGAACAAAAATGTGCCTATGAACCAAAAGACCGTGCTGTTCTATTATGTGAGCACTCATACAATGAGCCATTCCGGATATAACAAAACCCCCTGTGAGAGTTTTCATTGCTTTTTATTTCAAAATGAAAAATAGTGCACCTGTGTCCGTTTGTGGAAAGAAAAAGCATACATACCTTTCATGCAAATAGCCTATGTAGCTATATATTTATATATTATTATATTCATTTATTAGCTATATATTTATTTATGTATGCGTGTGTGTGTGTGTGTGTGTATATTTTTTAATCATTTATTTTTTAACCAGCATCAAAGCCTACTATCATCTGCAAGACTATGGCTACTGCAAGCGATGTCTGCATTTCATTGATTCCTATAACGGCCAATTCTTGTTTTCCATTTGCTCCACTAGCAAGCAAACAAAAGAAATAACAAACCATCGCTTCAGAAACTTTCCAAAAGGGAAGAAAAAATAAATCAACAACAAGTAAATCTTACTTAAATGTGAGACAAATCCATAAAACCCTGGACAGTTAACAGAAGTGTTTAGGCTATTTTTAGTTACTTTTGTTATTTTATAACAATGTACATAATATAACACAAAGTAATGTTATAGATGTAAATGATGATTTTAATGAAAATACTAAAAACGTAAGCACTATGCTAATAACGTTAATAAAGTTAATGGAAGCATGCTTTGGCAATCTTTTTTTTATAACAAGTACATAGCTATACAATATCAAGAAAACTACAGGGCAAAATATCTCAAGAATAATACAAGGAATAAAGTAAAATGAATAAATATAGGCTTCTAAAAAACAAATAACATAACATGAGCCAGAGGGATTATACTAGGTTAAACATTGAGAGCAATTTCTGACTTTTGAATGATTTTTTGTTTTTTAGATCCATCAAAGACAGAACATAAGAATTATAATCAACCAGAAAAATTGACAGTAGTAGGTTCTTACCCAAAAAAATTACATTCGTGAATAAAAAGTTGCGAAGTATAATAAAAAGATTAACAGTATATTGAATACGGGAATTAAGAGTTATAATAAAAGAGTTAATACATATTCTGATATTTGGTTTTTTTTCTGAGAGATAGGTGGGCCTACATAACTCGTTACGATTTTTTTTTTACACAATCACATTCTCAAAAAAGATGTACAATTGTCTCTTCCATATCACAGGAAGTACTTATATATATATTGCATATACTTATTAAGTACACTTTTACAAGCGTAACATCTATGTAATCGCTTTGGCAATCTGAAAAGGGTTCACTAAAAGTTTTCCATGCTTGCATTTTAAAGACGTATTTATGCAACTGCGCCCTCTATAGGACGGAGGTGCTACGTGGAATATGTGAAAAAAACAAAAAAACAAAAACAAATTCAGACATGGCGGAAGGATTGCGAGATGTCTCTTTCAAAAAAGGTTGTACTGTTGAATGTTTTAGCAATGAATGACGACTTTGTTTGAACGTAAAGGCGATGCGTTAGTCTGCAATTTATAAATTATTTCTTTTATTCATATTTTGCAGCAGTTTTTTCTTATAAACGCGTGTCTGCTTATCGGCTTAACGCCGCTGCAGCCAACGACAATATATATTTTTCTCGGAAATGTTGGCTTAATGTAGAAGAGTTCATGAATACTAAAGAGATAATTCATTATGCTACACAAATAGAGAAGCTGCAAAATGATGGCGGCTATGAAGATATTATATCACTATTGACAGACCTGAACAACGCATGTGTCACGTTAGAGCAGTTGCAGACTACAGACATTGTTAAGGTCCTTTATAAACTACTTAAGTTCTGTCCAGTTGTGAGTGCTAGAACAATAGCAAAGGGCTTGCTTTCAAAATGGAAGAAGTTGTACAAGTTGTCATCTGTGCTGAAAAGTAATAACAGAAACGTGTGGGAGGACAAGGAACTAGACGCACATGACCTGCCTAATGTTGAGGTGTCCCACTTAAATGAAAAGGGGAATAAGAATCAAGCATTTACATGCAACACAGAACAACATGATATAGCAAAGGATGTAAACCAGGACAAATGCGATGCATGCTTAAATAAGCTGTCTCCTGAAAAGCCTTGTCCATCAAAAGATGCTGCAGAATCTGTTCAGCTACATTGTGAGGAAGAGAGCTTCACTCTAGCTGCAGCATGGCACAGTAGATCTGATACTTCAGTTCCTCATAACACCAATCAGCCCAGCGCTTCCTCTGACTCCATGGCATTGAGATCCAAATGTGTCCATCTGATTCTCCAGGCTCTTACTTTAAATCAGCAAATAGATTCAGATGTTATGGACAAACACAAAGCCCTTGCTGAGGACATTGAAACACACGTTCATGCTCTTCACGGACGAAACCAGATTAAGTACAAGTCCTGCATCAGGAGCAAGGTGGCCAATCTAAAAAACCCAAAGAACCCTCACCTGTGCCAGGGCCTTATATCAGGACACCTGACTCCAGATGCATTCGCCCGGATGTCAGTGGAGGAAATGGCAGGGGAGGAACTTCGACAGCTCAGGGAAGGTTACACCACTATGGGCATCAGTGAGCATCAGTTACCAGAGGCAGTGGAAGGAACACCCACCAATAAAGTTTGCTGCAGGCGCTGTAAGGGTTTGGACTGCAGGGTGACGCAGATCTCACGAGGGACGCTCTTCTTGCCATCCTGGGTACGGAGTGGCAGTGCAGATGATGATTCAATGACTTTCATGACATGTGCTAATTGTGGAGAGCAGTGGTACCACAGCAGCTGGGTTTGCCTTTGAGCAAGTGTGTATGTATTTATAACTGTAATAAAGATGAATAGTAATAGATTTCAGTACTAGTTGTCCGTTTTGTGCACAGTTAAACCAAGCAAAGATTTTTTAGTCAGAATAACTTTCTTGTGGCCTTCAGTTTGATTCAGTGAACCCTCACAATGCATTCGACCCAAATGCATTGTGAGGGTTCACTGCACCAAACTGAAGGCCGCAAGAAAGTTATTGACCCAGAGGAGATGCATACTTAAAATGCAAAGTTTTAAAATGTTTTGACCCAGAGGAGATACATTCCTAAATGCAACATTTTAAAATGCATAGTTTTCAAGTACAGGAACCACACGTTGCAAATGCACAAGGGCTATCAAATCACTTAAATTGTTTTAAAGAGATATAACCATTAAATATGTTATACCTTTTGCTTTCAGGTTAATTTTGACTCGGGTGTAAACTGAGGCATTACATGTGATTTCGTTTTGATCTATGAGATAGATCTTCAAAAATACTTTTGTAAAATCTGTTTGGCCTCTTTACCGTATCTTACAAACACACATTAGGGACTGAATTATTGTTGATTAAATTGAATATACACACCTATAAATGAACCATCGCATTAAAAAGTATAACCTTTTTCATCTGAAAGTCAAGGTTTTTATAATTCTAGATATTTATGATGTTGTCTTGTTAGAAAATGTAGGTTTCATAAATGTATCAATTTTGCTTTTAAGTAGTTGTGAGTTGCATCAAGGTAAAAGCAATTTAAGTTATTTAATCCATTGGTTTTGACTGAGTTGACTGGTAATTCAGATTATATGCCCTTACAAATTTCATATAATAATATATTCATATTATGAAAAAACTTTGCATGAATATATGGTGCAATAATATATTTATTAAACATTTGTCACTTTCACCAACTTTATACATCATTTGTTAAATAATTTCTCTTTACTCCATCTCTTAATAAAGGTTACTGAAACTGTGACTCGTACTACGATAATAATAATTATTGTATGGTAATTTCTAAATCCACTTCCTCTGTAGTCTCTTTCAGAGATCATGAGTTTGATCTTTGCTACTCTATTTATGGTTTTGGCCACAGTAAATGAATGTATGAGAACCAGTAAAGTTACTTTCAGATCACCCAAAAAAGGGGAAGCACGACCCATGCAGCATGAGCCAAATGTGTTCTTGTGTCTAGGCTCAGCAAACATGTGACAGAAAGTGTGCCACATGCAGAGAGCATGTGACCTGGTAATCTGCCCAAGATAGGGTCAAAGGCTGATTTCTTTGGATACCTCAGTCAAAGGAATGTATTTTATGCACTCAGATATCTCACTCAACAATGTGGAGCATGAACACATTTGTAATGAAAAAGATATGTCTTCAATATGGAAAGTTATATTTTATACAGGCCATATTGTTATTATATTGATATGTTTAGAATAGTTACGTTTAACCTCATTTTGAACCTTATGTTAGACTTAGTGCTTTCATTAAAGTTATACAAAAAACACTAAACTGTTATATTACTATGGTATTTATATAGCTGTTCGTTGCAACATTCCATGTTTTAGATATTCCATGCTGAGGCAAACATTAGTGTAATCTCTAAGATTACATTCTCTTGCACAAGTTCTAACCAGCTCTAAGCTTTATGTTGTAATGACATGTTGATATAATGTTGTGTAGCCTACACGAGGGAATTTGTGCAACTAACAGGTACAACATTTGGTTAGTGACTCGCTGATAACGCTGTCGTCAATCAGAGACGGTTAATAATTAATATCATATGCCAACCAAACATTAAGGGGAAAGGCACTTAAAAGAGAATATATTTAATTTACAGTTAACCTTTCAGCCATGGATTTCTGTATCAGGTTGACCTCAGTTATGAAACTAACTTCATTCATTTCAGTGTTGTTTTATTAACTGATTTCATGTTACATGTCTTATAAAGGAGTAGTGGGTCACATGAGCTTCAGGAGCTTGTTTGGCCAGCCCAGGGCGCCATGTCTTGGAGCCGGTCCATACACTGGAGATGCTGGTTGTACTTTACGGAATGGCGCTGCTAGCACAGCGCTTCAACACTCATTGCTGAATTCTCAACGGTAATATATTACTTTTACACTAACGGTATGTTTCTTTCGCAACACATGTTTTAAATGTACATTATACAATGTGTAGAAATTGCTAGGACCTTTAAAGCAACGATGGCGCTGTTAAGAGCGTCTCAGATCTGCCGGTTTGATCATGCGATTGAATGGAATGCCGCCACTTTCTCGTTACGTTACATTACTTTTTACGATTTGCTTAATGTCGAGAAAACAGTCGCATTGTAACAGTTCTTCAGCTTGTCGTTGATTAACTTCGCAGTCGAGTAAAAATGGGCTTGACTTCAACCTACGTCGTATTCCAAGATGTTTTCTGCTGTAAAGGCATGAACAGCGCTGTCTGTGTGTTTAATGTTTGCTATAAAATAGCAGCCCAGCCTTACATTTCGTCTGGCTTTACATCGTAAATCTGTTATCTTCTAGCCTATAGTTTTTCAACATGTTTAGACTCGTTCGTTGTCAGTCTCATGTTATTCTGAATTGAAAAAAAAGTTATAGGGATGTAATAAGGCCAACTTTGATTACAGTGATTCCTTACATTGTGAGTTGTATTATTTTCATATACTAAGTTATGAGGACAGGACAATCCATGCAGATTTGTCTCACATGATCAGCGCTTCCGGGACTCCTGTCATGGGACATTTCTAAACAGAAATATTACTATTTCTGTGAAGAACAATGTCTGGGGACAAAACTTTATTCTAAAGATACCATTAACATTGACCTGAGCCAGCTGACTTTATATGTCACACTGGCATTAAAAGGTAGGCTAGGTTACTCTGAAAATCACCATGAGGCATGTTTTCTAGAACCAGGCAGCCTGTACACATAACAGGTTTCCTCACCTTCCACAAAAGTCCTACTTAATGCTTTTCTATGGTAGGCCTACATTTAGTTCACTTCAACGTGAGAAGACTGGCCTTTCAGAACTTGCTAATTCTGATTTTCATTTCAGGTTTATGGGTGAGGTAACCTATGAAAGTTCTTGATCATGACCACCAAGTCGTCTTTGTTAAAGGTGATTCTGCTGGGGGATGGTGGTGTGGGAAAGTCCTCCCTCATGAACCGGTATGTCTCCAACAAGTTTGATTCCCATCTGTTCCACACAATCGGTGTAGAGTTCTTAAACAAAGAGCTGGAGGTGGATGGTCACATGGTCACTCTACAGATCTGGGACACAGCAGGCCAGGAGAGGTTCAGAAGTCTCCGAACACCCTTTTACCGTGGCTCCGACTGCTGTCTACTTACGTTTAGTGTGGAGGATAATCAAAGTTTCTTGAACCTCAACAACTGGAAGAAAGAGTTTGCATACTACGCAGATGTCAGGGACCCAGAGAAATTTTCGTTTGTTGTTCTAGGGAACAAAGTAGATGTGGCGGAGCGTCAGGTGTCAATGGAAGAAGCTCAAAGGTGGTGTCAAGAGAATGGTGGATATCCATACTTCGAAACAAGCGCAAAGGATGCCACTAATGTCTCAGCTGCATTTGAGGAAGCAGTTAGACGTGTGCTGTCATCTGAAGATCGCGCAGAACACCTGCTGCCCACAGACACTGTTGATCTGTTCAGGAAGCCACGGGCGAACGGCTCATGCTGTTGAAACACTCCTTATGTGTTAGCAAAAAATGCATACTCCATGCCAGAAAAACCTCCTAATTTCATAATTTTTGTCATTGCAGAGTTAAAACATCTTAAACACTGGTCTTTCTCTGAATAATGAACATAATTGAAGAGTCCCTCAGAATTACATGCCTTATTCTGATTTTCATTTCAGGTCTGTAACCTATGAAAGTTCTTGATCATGACCACCAAGTCGTCTTTGTTAAAGGTGATTCTGCTGGGGGATGGTGGTGTGGGAAAGTCCTCCCTCATGAACCGGTATGTCTCCAACAAGTTTGATTCCCATCTGTTCCACACAATCGGTGTAGAGTTCTTAAACAAAGAGCTGGAGGTGGATGGTCACATGGTCACTCTACAGATCTGGGACACAGCAGGCCAGGAGAGGTTCAGAAGTCTCCGAACACCCTTTTACCGTGGCTCCGACTGCTGTCTACTTACGTTTAGTGTGGAGGATAATCAAAGTTTCTTGAACCTCAACAACTGGAAGAAAGAGTTTGCATACTACGCAGATGTCAGGGACCCAGAGAAATTTTCGTTTGTTGTTCTAGGGAACAAAGTAGATGTGGCGGAGCGTCAGGTGTCAATGGAAGAAGCTCAAAGGTGGTGTCAAGAGAATGGTGGATATCCATACTTCGAAACAAGCGCAAAGGATGCCACTAATGTCTCAGCTGCATTTGAGGAAGCAGTTAGACGTGTGCTGTCATCTGAAGATCGCGCAGAACACCTGCTGCCCACAGACACTGTTGACCTGTTCAGGAAGCCACGGGCGAACGGCTCATGCTGTTGAAACACTCCTTATGTGTTAGCAAAAAATGCATACTCCATGCCAGAAAAACCTCCTAATTTCATAATTTTTGTCATTGCAGAGTTAAAACATCTTAAACACTGGTCTTGCTCTGAATAATGAACATAATTGAAGAGTCTCTCAGAATTACATGCCTTGTTTAAACTTTAAAATAATCTCTTTGGATCACATTCCTACGCCATCGTTTCAAAGCACTGGATCAGATTCCTGTATTCTTTAGGTTGCCTATATTATGATTGTTGATAAACCAAACAGGGATCATTGAGATCCTTTAGCTTTAGCACTCACACTATTTCTAACGCTGTTTACAGTTGAGAAATAAACATCAGCTGTTACACTCACGAACACTAGAACACATTCAAATGCGTTTTGTCTCATTTTCTGAGTGTACAAGTTGTTACTTTAAGTGCCTTTAGCACAGGGTTGTTTGTGTGTCTTATTTAACAATCTTGCGTGATAAGACATTTTGGAATGTCTTTGAGTCATAAAGTGCGATTTTGTAGCATATTTATAAATCTATAATTTGTATTAATTACCACTTTAATTTCAACGGGCTTTGGGTCCCTCATTGCTACTCTTAATTTATCAGAGCTAACAATAAATTTTTTTAATATGCTAGAATATAAAAGCGGAGTACTGAAATGATACCATTCAAGGGTGAATTTTATTTGACATAATTTCTGTCACAAATGATTCTCATAATAAGCCTGCCTGCTAATCCAAGTTTGCTACATTTGTGTGTATCATAAATATTTAATTGAAATAATGCTGAATTAAAAGTATTTGATAACTGATTATGCTCCTCAGCATGTTTTTATTTGTTGTTATACTAACCACAATTCTTATTATTTTGGTGCAATGAAAAGATAAAGGAATCTTTCACCCGAAAATGAAAATGTGCTGAAATTATGGAGATGAGATCACTTGCTCACCAATGGATCCATGCAGTGAATGGACGCGTCTCATTAATCAAACAAACCTGCTTAAACTCATCAGCTCATTAGTAGAGACTCCAAGACTTGAAATAGGTATGTCAGATTTGGTGACATTAAAATGTGCAGTGTTGGGGGGCTTCATGAACGTGTTTGAGAACCAACGCTCTGTACATAATATTGCTTTCTCCACCTGACAAGATGTTAATTGGTGGACTGGAGTTGTGTGGATTATTTTTGGATTATTGCGATGCTTTTATCACCCATTCACTGCAGGATCTACCGGTGAGCAAGTGATGCTGAATTTCTTAAAATCTGTTCCCATGAAGAAACAAACTCATCTACATCTTGGATCAACTGAAGGTGAGTACATTTGAGCAAATGTTCATTTTTGGGCGAACTATTCTTTTAGTCAATGTCTTTTATCATAAACCAAAATGGGGGCGCCATGTTCTCATTCCTACACCAGGTGGCGCAGCTACAACAAAAATACATATTTAGAATGCACAAGCTGCAGAAGGATTTAAAGTTGAAATGATGTTAATGCAGTGAAGTTACAAGTCAGTTTGGCCAAGATATGAAGACGAATCTCTTGCACATGAGCTTTTTTAAAATAACAATAAACACAAAAGGGTTCATATAGATCATAGAAAATATTTTACTAGAGAAGGTTACAAAAATCACTATACAGGATTCATAAAACATCTGACTTCAAATAAAATCGACTATGAAACATCTAAGACTACAATTTCCAATAACATACAGTGGTTTGTTTTTTCGGGGAGAAGTGGGACACTCAATTGTAGTTCATTAGAACAATGGACTACACATCACTTACTGTACTGCAAAACGAAATGAAATATCTCTCCATGCAATAATCAGGGAACAATAGAACATCCAGGCACACGCATCTTCTTTTTCAAAAACGGTAAATAGATCAACTTTTTACACATCCCTTTAAGTTCCCTTTAACAGAATTTAACATACAGCAAGAAACGGCATATATATAATTGGTATCAAACAACTGTATATGTGGACAATACTAACATGCTTATATTTACAGAGACATTACAGAGAAGAATTATTTTAGTTAAAAGACAGAGCAATAAAAAGAGTCATATTGTAAAAGTAGTAATAGAAAGAGAGAGAGACCAATTAGGAAAAAGATACACTGCAAAAACAAGGCTGCATTATTGACTGTAAATTCAAACCATTTTCAGTTTCACATCCACATAGCAATAACTCACACAGAGGAGTCACAATCATCTCATTAAACTCATGGTAAACATCAATCTTGCCATAAGAACGAATTTTAGAAGACTGAAAAATACAGAGATTTATCAATAAAGCTGAAGGAAAGTATGTAACCTGTATAGCTGATGAGGGCAGTTTACGTCAGACATTATTAGTTGATCATTTAGCATTAGTTCATTTTTTTTAATTATCATTATTAAACAAACATCTACATTTTTTTAGCCTGTCAGATTTATATCAGTCAGATAGTTTTCAGAATATCATTTTGAAGGTTGACTGCTTGATAATGATACTCAAGATTGACAGCTTTAAGGAATCCTTTAAAGAGATTTTTTTTATTTATGTGCATGTGTGTGTGTGTGTGTGTGTGTTTTTACACCTGCTTTCTATTACAAGATTAGTGCAACTGGTCAAGAACCGGTATTGTTCCCCACCCCCTCCAAAAAATAAAGTAAGAAAGAGAGTTGGAAAAAGGTGAATTCAGAAATCTAAGATAGCCATAGACCAGAGAAAAATTCTAAATAAACAGACATTTTCAATACACATAATTAAAAAAACAACCACAACATTCATTCACTTTCACACATTTATATATATATATATATATATATATATATATATATATATATATATATAAATAAATTTATAAAACACCAAAAAAAGGAAGTTCCTGCAAAATGTCTGTGAGGAGTTAGTGCAGACAGACAGGCTATCATGTAAGCAGCGCTTCACCAAGACGATGCATCATAAAACCAAACATAACCCAGTTATAACCATGACTCTACACTGTACGTACACTTTCTAGCAATTCAGAAATACTTGCAAAATGACAGTACAATACTAGAATACATACACTTTTATACCAGTGGTCTTTTGCACCATGAAGGTGATGAGCAAAACACATCATATCACCATTAACTGCATAATTCCACTCATCATTTGTTACAGACATTCAATATCTTGCCTGACATGTTTCATCATGATTATAACCAACTTATCCCACTGTTATGATGTATAGTCATGATTGCGCAGCGCTTAGCAGTGTTAGTTTGCGTATAGTGTTTCATCTGAGGGTGGCAGGTGTGTGTGTGTGTGTGTGTGTGTGTATTCAAGAGCAGGTTAGATAGAGGTTGGGTAGATAAGAGTTGGGAGAACTGTTTATGAGTAGGAGGAGTTTAGACCCTCCTTGGAGCGTGACTGCACATCCTGCAGCTCTTGATCATCTCTGGTTTGGATGTCCTGGTAGGCATGAGTCTGCTGACACAGTCCCTTGAGATAGGCCCAGTTTGCTGCCAGGATCATCAGGTAGTGGATCTGTGGACGGTAGAGAAGGGGAGGAGACAGACAAAATAGAAAGAGTGAAAGAAAGGGAGAAAGAAAGAAAGAAAGAAAGAGGAAGAAACAGGTGGAGGGAAGAGATAGGCCCAGTTTGCTGCCAGGATCATCAGGTAGTGGATCTGTGGACGGTAGAGAAGGGGAGGAGACAGACAAAATAGAAAGAGTGAAAGAAAGGGAGAAAGGGAGAAAGAAAGAAAGAAAGAGGAAGAAACAGGTGGAGGGAAGGATTAGTCATGAGTGGGTTAGTGAGCCAAAGCCAGCTATACGAGTTAAGACAGTATTAATTAGTTGCTCTAAGAATCACTTAAGTACCTAAATCTCAGTGAATTATTATAGCTGTGCCACACAGAAATCAATATTAGTTGATCGGAATACACTGAAAAAATGGACCAACTTTATATTATGTTTAATAAGAAATTATATTTAATTCATATTTATTATATATAATACAATATTACGAATTAATATTATACATCTTTTACTGTACATCTTTAGACATAATCCAAAATATTACAATGTCGGCATAATATAATATGTATTAATTGTGTGTTTAAAAAAAAAAATGCATTACATTTTCTATTGTATACTAAAAATATTTAAGCTAATCAGTATGTGTCCTATATATAAATATATGTGTCCTCTGGTGTCATGCAGGGTTATTATAGTTAACTAACCCTAAAATCATATTTTTTTGTGACTTTAACTGATTATTTCTTTTTTCTTTATTTTAAATGTACTTATTTTTACTTAGTTGCCACAAAGTAATATTTCTCATTTTTATTTAGTTTATCTTGATGTACTAAAATAGCTCAAATTAAAACTGCAATAAAAAAAATGAAAACTACATAGACATATTCAAAATAGTATCTCAATGATGCTAAAATGACTATGGTGTCCAGCAAAAATACGGTTTAATTACAATTTTACTGTTTAAAAACCAAGTGTTATTTGGTTTTAGACTAACTGAACAAAACAGGTTTAAACCAGAAATGATTATTTCTGATTACAACAATACAAAAATGCACTTTAAATAAATGGCATGGTCGTTATGACTTTTTTTCAGTGTATCCGGCATCACAGGAAATCGGGTTATTTCATGAGTTAGCAGTTAGCAAATAAAAGATGATGTAAGAAGAACTACTGATATCCAAATAAATGTAAAAAAAACCCACTACTAAATAAAGAGAAATTACATCTCCACAATAATTGTTTATTTCGCATTATTTCTGAAAACAGGAACTATACTGCTTTGAGAATAATACAAAAGGCAAAAACTAAATGCTGTCTGAATTCAATATTAAACATAATATTAGACTAGGTAGCAGTCCGATGAATCTAAAAACAAAGGCTCTGAAAAACAATAGCATTTTTAGAGTCAATTCCATGACTGAAAAACATCTCATAAAGAGTTAAAAGTACAGTCACACCCTTCACAGGTACATGTAGCATAGAATAAATGTTTATGAGCATAAACACAACATTCTTAATACCTTTCACAACAGCAATTCTCATCTACTGTACTTCACTTGCTTTTTCTATCTGGCTGGGTTCTGGACTACGGGTGCCTCAGGGTGGATATGATCCAATGGAGAGACATCATTACCAAATAGTATTATTTTCTAGTTTTAATCCTGTCCATTAGGTGTTGTTGGACTAACAGAGAGTTACATTCTCACTACTAAAGTCGTTTTCTCTTAAACTGTAAATAAGCTACATTATTCTAGATTGGTCATAGGTGCTATACTTTATATGAATTGGTGCCTAGGTAAAATGTATGTAAAGCATTAAGTGAGTATGATGTATTGTCCTTGTTTTGTCAAGAGATCACACCTTGTCAAATTAGTATAGAAACACAAAGATACAAATTAGTTGAACATTAGACATTACCATTAATATGCACTACACTGTCTATACATCAAGGCCCATGCTATGAAGTCTCAATTTATTTCTCTCCTTTGCCTTTTTCCTGACCTCTTTTACTCACTCAGGTCCTCCCTCTATCTTTCTGTCTCTGAGAGCAACTTTCACAGACTTTGCAGTTGCCCTTATACAAAAAGCTCAAAACTTAGTGGTGTGATTGTGGTCGTAGCTCTTAAACTTCAACACTGCAAAGTTATACGTTGTGGCCATCACATAGATGAGCTGAATGGAAAAGAGACAAACCAGTGGGTGAGACCAAACAGCTTTAGATGCACAATAGCAACTTTACAATAGAAGTTGCACCACATCCCTCGAAAACCGAAAGTACAGTTGTTCAATCAGTGCCTATAAAGATTTTAAACTGATGACAGAATTCAAGATTATAGCTCTATATTGTACCAATTTCTCTTCATGAGCAATTCTTTCCTAAGCAATTTTACATAGTTTTTCACATCAAAGAAAATTATTCTAGATGCAGTTATGTGAAAAAGTTAGGATACCCTATTGAATCCCATGGTTTTCTGTATCAGGACATAATAAAAATGATCTGGTCCTTGGCAGGTCTTAAAATTTGGAAGATAAAACCTCAGATGAACAACATCACATTACATATCACACTGTGTTTTAATTAACAAAACTGGAAAAGCCATGTGTGACAAAGTTAGGACACCCTATGATTCAATTGCCTGTAGATCCACTTTTAGCAGCAATAACTTGAATTAATCATTTTCTGTATTACCCTCTCACATAATTCTGGAGGAATTTCGTCCCACTCTTCTTTACAACATTGCTCCAGTTTATTGAGGTTTGAGGGCATTTGTTTATGCACAGCTCTCGTCACAGCATTTCAGTCAGGATGAGCTCTGGACTTTGACTGGTCTATTGTAACCCCTTGATTCTTTTATTTTCAGCCGTTCTGTTGTAGATTTGCTGGTTTTCTTGAGATCATTGTGCTGTTGCATCACCCAATCTTGGCCAAGCTTTTAGTGTTGTTTTTGGCGGCCTGTTTTAATTTTAGTTTTAGTCTAGTCTAGACGAACCCCGGCTGGCCGGCCATCGGTATCTTTCTCTGTGTCAGACTTAACTTTGTTTGGTTTTCATCTTCTAAATCAGTGTTTACCAACCTTTCTTAGTCGCGGCACCCTTTGGACATTTTAACAAATTTGTGGCACCCTACAAAATAAATTTTGTCACAATATTTGAATTAACTAATTTTCGGCAGTCGGAATTTCAGTGCATCTCTAATTATTGGCGACATTAGAAATAGCTGCTTTTTTGAACATTTTAGCAATTTAAAAATATTAAAAAAGGATTTTTTACACTGCACCCCGGTTGGGAAACACTGTTCTAAATAATGCTGCGAGTGGGGCTTGAGGAAGTGCAGTGCGACCTGATGCAGCCCCTGAAGTGAGACACAGGAAACAGAAATACTGCAAAATAATAATAATAACGCGACTAAACGAGACGAAATAACGTTATAACATTTAGTTTCGTCTCGTTTTGGTCAACGAAAATGAAGAGACATTTTAGCATAGTTTTTATTTTGTAAACCACATTTAGTCTCGTTTTTATTTGTCAACAATATTGCATTATACGTTTAATTATAGTCATCGTCACATGACCAGCATTTACGTTGCGTCTCGTCTTCGTCACGTGATAAAGGTTCGTTGACAACGATATTTTGTCATAATTTTCGTTGACGAAAACAACACTACAGATGGGTGGCCTCACATTTGACTCTAGAATACTTTGGAATACAGATGAGTTCATGGTCGGCTCAATGACTGTTGAGGTGCCCAGGTCCTGTGGTTACAAACCAAGCCCAAAATCATCAGCCCTCCACCAGCATGTGTATCTTTTGGGATGAGGTGTTTGTGCTGATATGCTCTTTAGGTTTTCACCAAACGTGGCGTTGCGCATTATGGCCAAACATCTCCACCTTGGTCTCATCTGTTCAAAGGACATTGCTCGAGAAGTCTTATGGTTTGTTCAGATGCAACTTTGCAAACTTAAACTGTGCTGCCATGCTTTTTTAGATAGAAGAGGCTTTTTTCTGGCAAGCCTTCCAAAGAGCCATACTTGTCCCATATTTTTCTAATTGTACTGTCATGAACTTTATCATTTTGCATGTTAGCTGAGGCCCATAGAGTCTGCGGTGTAATTCTTGGGTTGTCTGCCATTTCTCTGAGTGTTACACGGTCTGATCATGGGGTGACTTTGCTGAGACATCCACTCCTGGGAGGATTGGTGTCTGTTTTGAATGTCTTCCACTTGTGAATAATCTTCCTCACTGTAGAATGATGGACTTCAAATTGTTTGAAATGGCCGTGTCACTCTTCCCAGATTGATGGCAGCAACAATTGCTTCTTTAAGATTATTGCTGATGTCTTAACTCCTTGGCATTGAGTTAACACACACCTGAAGGCTCCAGACCAGCAAACCGCCAAAACTTCTACTTTTACAGAGGTGCACACACTTGCTGATGATCAGATAATCAAAGGCATTTGATTAGCAGTGCCTGGCTGCTACTTAGTAAGTAAATTTTATTTATAGAGCACATTTAAATTCAGCTTACACTGACCAAAGTGCTGTACAAAACAATCATAAAATACAGTAAAGTATAAAATAAAATACAAATTTAAATCCAAGATAACAATACTAATCCATAAATTAAAAATCAGGAAAGGCCATAGAATAAAGATGCGTTTTAAGTCTAGACTTAAAAACCGAAATAGACTGAGCACTCTTAATGTCAGGTGGCAACTGATTCCATAACCGTGGAGCAGCAAAGGCTCTGTCACCTTTAAACTTAAGTCGTGAACGTGGGACATTTAAAAGAGCTGTATTAGCAGATCTGAGGGACTTAGGAGCAGAATTAAATGAGATAAGGTCAGAAATGTATGATGGGGCTTGTCCATTAAGTGCTTTAAAAACAATCAACAAAATTTTGAATTGAATTCTAAAGGAGACCGGAAGCTAGTGGAGTGACGCTAAAATTGGAGTGATATGATCACGTTTTTTTGCACCAGTTAACAATCTGGCTGCTGCATTCTGGACCATCTGCAAACAAACCAGTGAAGATTGGGGAAGGCCTAGGTATAAGGAATTACAGTAGTCCAATCGTGATGTGATAAATGCATGAATAACTTTTTCCAAGTCTTTAAAGGAAAGTGTTGCTTTAAGTCTAGAAATGATTCTCAATTGATAATAGCTATTTTTAACAACTGCGCTAATTTGCTTTTCAAGGCAAACCTCAGAGTCAAAAATAACACCTACATTTTTTGCATGTGACTTAACATATGGAGTGATACTGCCTATGTTACTAACTATAGAGTTTCTGGTTTTAGAGGAACCGAAAATAATCACCTCAGTTTTTTCATTATTTAGCTGGAGGAAATTAATCGCCATCCAGATTTTACTTACCCTCTTAATTCCTATGTTAACAGTAAGGGTGTCCTAAGTTTGTCACAAATGAATAGCTGTTTTAAACAACTGATCTAATTTGCTTTCAAGACAAACTCAAAGTCAAAAATAACACCTACATTTTTTGCATGTGACTTAACATATGGAGTGATACTGCCTATGTTACTAACTATAGAGTTTCTGGTTTTAGAGGAACCGAAAATAATCACCTCAGTTTTTTCATTATTTAGCTGGAGGAAATTAATCGCCATCCAGATTTTACTTACCCTCTTAATTCCTATGTTAACAGTAAGGGTGTCCTAAGTTTGTCACAAATGGTTTTTCCATTTTGGCTTTATTTTTGTTAAATTAATAATGGCACGGTGCAATATGTCATGTGTTGTTGTTCATCTGAGGTTTTATTTTCCAAATTGTAAGACCTGTCAAGGACCAAATATTTTTTTATTTTGTCCTGATACGGAAAACCATGGAATTCAAGAGGGTGTCCTAACTTTTTCACATGACTGTATTAAATGAACAAATGAACATTATGAACTCTTACCAGTGCGATCACAGTGGCTCCAGCTCCAGCACAGGCAACAATATAAAGATGGTAGGACAGATAGAACTGTAATAAAAAGAGTTTAGGAGATCCATTAAGCACAACTAACAGAGCTACAGATCTTGCCTCACAAAAATGTAATATTCCTCATTCAAAATAAACTGTACCTATTAAACCTTTCCTTTAAAAAGTATATTTTTTAAAGGATAAACAAGTCTTGTCAAATTAATACAAATCAACATTCCTTAAAAAGGTACAAAAAAGTATCTTTAACCCTACAAAGCCTACTGTATCATATTTGATACACAAAGGACTCTGAATAATCAACATGAACAGAATTTGCTGTCAAACCTGTTGCACACAATCTACTACGTGCCTTCTGTCATCTGATTGATAATTGTAAAAACATTCAGGTCGTGGTTCATTTTTTTTTTTTTTGTGAAATCTTTTCAGATTTTTATAAGGTAAACCTAAGAATATTGTTTGAACTTTGATATTGTTAGTAACGTTTCAAAATAATAATAGTGAAGTGACTCAAGTTTACTTGATTATCCATACATCATTTTTGAAAAATCATGTTCAAATATATCAAATATGATCCATCAGGCTTTTGAGGGATGTTTGATCATCATTGCATTGCATTATATGTTTTGAAACCACAGAGCTTTCATAAAACAAGAAAAAAACAAATGAAGCATTTAAATAGAATCTTTTTCTAAGACATTTTTTTGAATTTTGCATATAGAGTGACATCGATTTATATAATTGAATGCAAGTAGTCTGCTATACTCTTATAAAGATCATTACAAGCTATCAGAATTTCTTATTTTAGCCCCCCCCCCCCCAAATTTTCCAGCATTCAACTGCATTTGACCATGATTGATAATTGTAAAAACATTCAGGTCGTGGTTCATTTTTTTTTTTTTTTGTGAAATCTTTTCAGATTTTTATAAGGTAAACCTAAGAATTACTTTGATATTGTTAGTAACGTTTCAAAATAATAATAGTGAAGTGACTCAAGTTTACTTGATTATCCATACATCATTTTTGAAAAATCATGTTCAAATATATCAAATATGATCCATCAGGCTTTTGAGGGATGTTTGATCATCATTGCATTGCATTATATGTTTTGAAACCACAGAGCTTTCATAAAACAAGAAAAAAACAAATAAAGCATTTAAATAGAATCTTTTTCTAAGACATTTTTTTGAATTTTGCATATAGAGTGACATCGATTTATATAATTGAATGTAAGTAGTCTGCTATACTCTTATAAAGATCATTACAAGCTATCAGAATTTCTTATTTTAGCCCCCCCCCCCCAATATTCTCAGTGTCTCATAGCATATGAGCCATAAAAGCTCAACATAAACACATATACAAGCTTTCTCTTTTTAGATTTTGTCTAAAGTTTCAAAAAACTGTTCCATCAAAAAAACCTCAACTATTATTTAATGTTTTAGGCTTTACAAGTAAACATGTAGACATGAAAAGAAAAGATCTTCCTGTCAATACATACAGGTGCATCTCAATAAATTAGAATGTCATGGAAAAGTTCATTTATTTCAGTAATTCAAATCAAATTGTGAAACTCGTGTATTAAATAAATTCAATGCACACAGACTGAAGTAGTTTAAGTCTTTGGTTCTTTTAATTGTGATGATTTTGGCTCACATTTAACAAAAACCCACCAATTCACTCTCAACAAATTAGAATATGGTGACATGCCAATCAGCTAATCAACTCAAAACACCTGCAAAGGTTTCCTGAGCCTTCAAAATGGTTTGGTTCACTAGGCTACACAATCATGGGGAAGACTGCTGATCTGACAGTTGTCCAGAAGACAATCATTGACACCCTTCACAAGGAGGGTAAGCCACAAACATTCATTGCCAAAGAAGCTGGCTGTTCACAGAGTGCTGTATCCAAGCATGTTAACAGAAAGTTGAGTGGAAGGAAAAAGTGTGGAAGAAAAAGATGCACAACCAACTGAGAGAACCGCAGCCTTATGAGGATTGTCAAGCAAAATCGATTCAAGAATTTGAGTGAACTTCACAAGGAATGGACTGAGGCTGGGGTCAAGGCATCAAGAGCCACCACACGCAGACGTGTCAAGGAATTTGGCTACAGTTGTCGTATTCCTCTTGTTAAGCCCCTCCTGAACCACAGACAAGGTCTTACCTGGGCTAAGGACAAACTGATCACCTCCATGCCACGCCGAATTGAGGCAGTAATTAAAGCAAAAGGAGCCCCTACCAAGTATTGAGTAAATGTACAGTAAATGAACATACTTTCCAGAAGGCCAACATTTTTTTTATTGGTCTTATGAAGTATTCTAATTTGTTAAGATAGTGAATTAGTGGGTTTTTGTTAAATGTGAGCCAAAATCATCACAATTAAAAGAACCAAAGACTTAAACTACTTCAGTCTGTGTGCATTGAATTTATTTAATACATGAGTTTCACAATTTGAGTTGAATTACTGGAATAAATGAACTTTTCCACGGCATTCTAACTTATTGAGATGCACCTGTATGTGGTGATCTTCAGGGAAAAATTAAGTAACTTTACCTCACTAGTATTGCAGATGTCGCTTAGCGTGGAGCCACAGGCTTTACCAGGAGTAGCGTTCCATGGGATGATTCCTGAAAATGATTATATGCATCACATACATTAATTTAAAAGGTTATAAAGGACTAATAAAGCAATACACTTGAATAATTATAGATTATAAAATATATATTAAATATAAATATAAAAATGAAATAAATGAAATACATATGTATATACACACAAACACATCCATATATACGTATACACATATACACATACACACACACATACAGTGGGGGAAAAAAGTATTTAGTCAGCCACCAATTGTGCAAGTTCTCCCACTTAAAAAGATGAGAGAGGCCTGTAATTTTCATCATAGGTA
>NW_015505287.1:1049137-1078916 GCF_001515645.1 Sinocyclocheilus grahami | reverse complement strand
TATATATATATATATATATATATATACACACACACACACACACACACACATATATATACACATATATATATATAAAAATAAAAATGTTCCCACTGTTAGGGGTTTCAGTAAAGGCAAGAGAAGGAAACATCTGATTGTTTTTTGTTTTTTTGTACACTGACAGATTTATCTCCACAGCTGCATTCCATTAGAATAACTCACTCCTTACATTGTAAAGTGATGTTGATACTGCAACTAAATACAACCAAGTATTATCCACTGGTTCACGGTTGAGGACAATCAAGGTTTTTACCATACTGCCGCACATCGACACAGATGTTGTCCACAGAGGTGAGATTGGCAATAGGGGACTTCATGGCTCCACATGTGGTCCACATGTTATAAAACAGGAAAACGGGCACCGTAGAGAAGCCAAAGATGCCCAGCCATCCCAAGCCCAGAATGTAGGTGAGGAACACAAACTTACAAAAAGAGAGAGAAGGTTGTTAGCCTCTCATGCGCACATATCCATTCAATATCCACATATCTAATATTATGATGACTAGAATAATCTCATCGTTTTTAAATCCTGCAGTGCATACTGTATGAATGTGACCCAGAATCATGACCTATTTACCGCCAGATCACCTTGGATGTGTTGCCACTTGATTATCACACTCACTCATGTGAACATACACACATGTTTTCCAGACTAATGCATGACGCATGCATACATGGCCTAAAGGCTTTAAAGATGGATGCTACTGGACATCTGCAGTGATTAAAGCAACTGGGGTATATAGCACTGATCGTGCCAGATCTGTCCTCAAGGGTTGGAGTTGGCCTATGTATGTACAGTGGGTGTGTATGTGTGTGTGAATATGCCAAATCTAGCATGAAAGGGGTGGTTGACTGCTTTTTTCTAGGCTTGATTGTGTTTATGGGGTGCAGTCTAATGTGTTAATGCTTTGTTTAAAACAAAACGCATTATATTTCACATAATTTACATTTATTCTGTCCCTTCTCTTGTGAACGCTCTGATGATTTCCTGGTTTTATGAAGCCCCTCCCTCAGAAATACGCAATGGGCTCTGATTGGTTAGCTGGCCCAGTGTGTTGTGATTCGCTAAACCGCCAAGTGGACGTTCAGAAACGTCACGCCCCTCACCTCAGTGGCATGTGCGCCGGTGTTGTATTGTAAACAATGGCGTCATCAATATTGCTTATCAATTTAAGCCCGAATGAGACCCTGAGAATATTAGTGAAGAGGATCATGCAGAACCTGTGCAAGCACAGCTTAAGAACCGCTGCTTTTAGAACACTGATTTTGAAACTTGTGAATCCATTAGAATCGTTAGAAGACAGAATCACGATTCATATATGAATAGATTTTTTCGTGCACCCCTAGTTTTGACGGCATGGCAACAATTCTTCCTATTCTCTAAAGCAGCGCAACATGGCCCCACCCCCTTTGTTGCATGTTCCCAGGGGCGGGTTAATGTAAATTTCAGGGATTTTTTTGTGTGATGTCACCAACCTGGGAAGATGCTCGTTGTAGTCCCTACGAGCCGTAACTGCAGGCATTAAACTGCCATTATTTAAAAAGACATTATCTCCGTTTGCATCAAACTTTCAGCGTCGTAACTTTGCAAATATTGTTTATGCTCAAACAGAAACATTACACACTAACTAAAGTTAAAAAAAGTGAAATCACAATCAACCACCCCTAATGTTTATGGATGGGGGAAATGCATTCGTATGAGCATGCACGCTTATAAAATTATGTGCAAGTCTATTTTTTTAAACGCGCCTGTGGCGATTTATCTGCAAAATGCAAATTACAAGTTATACATAGGTTTTTCTATGTATCACAACAGTTCGGAAAGTGAGTGGCTCTAAAGGGTTAATGTTCTTTAATGTTCAAAAACACTACACTAAACCCTGCCGTAAACATAACCGATAGTGTTAACAAAAGCAAATGTGTGATAAAAATGCATTTGCTCAAAAACTTATGCCATTTTAGCTTACTTCTACGGGTCTTTGAGGAGGATTCGTACTTGAGCTCTACACATCACAAGTAAAATGTTGTACCGGGTGAGATTCTGAGCAAGTTTACGCTGTCAAAACATATGCCAATCATATGGAGCTGGTTGTGTGATGCAAACATCAAAATGTGTTAGTTTACAAATCATGTATTATGGTAAAAGTGTCTGAGGCCATAATAACAAAGTACTGTGCAAAGAAAATAATGTGTGAAAATAAGTCTTTATTAATCAATAACCTGCCCCTGTAACCATACTTTGTGTGAAAAGGAAAAAAAGTTTTTGCCGTTTTACTGAATTAACTTGAATTGAAAGGTATATGTCGGTAAATCTTTTTGAGTTTTGCAGAAACATAGGTAGAGGAATATTTTTTCAGTGAGACTGGGTATTTATTTGTATGTCCATGCTTGTATGTGCGCACTGGCCTCACCATGGCACTGATGCAGCGTCCACACACAGTGGTCTTGAACTCGCTGTGCATCTCTTTGACAGCACTGGTGGTGTAAAAGCCTTCAGCCAACAGGATGATGCCATACAGGAAGAAGAAACAGGCGATTCCATAGATGATGTACTGCAAAATCTGAACCCTGTATAACAAAGGAAAAATGTAACTATAGTGAATGTGTTAATGTAAGAGATCCAGGGTGGGCATACATCCCTCAACATTATTCAATATTTTTAAGGACAAATAGAGATTTTCTTATTCTACTGGCACTTGTTCCTTTCAAATGAAAATGCATGAAAAGATATCAATTTAGATTAAATGATTCCAAAGTATAGTCATAGCTTATTTAAGATCACATTTCCCAGAGTTCTTGAGTTCTTAACAATTGCGGCAGTGATTGATTTGACTTTTATGTGGGGGATGCAGATGTACTCTTGGCAGATTTGATCAGGGCCACTGACAGTAAAGATGTACACAGGAAATGAAAGGCAATAGGTCATTTGTCCCCAGTAAAGCTCCAGATGACATGATGGAACAGAAAGTACTGCCAGTTATTTGCTGGCATTCTAGAGATCATTACTCAGCACATAGTCACCCTTGAACATGTCATAGACGTGAATGCAAACAGACAGAAAAAGATAACCTCAAAATTTGCTTTAAATATACCTCTAATAATCATCACACCTCAAGCAACTCATATTAGTGATCTAAATAAACAAACAACTATCATTGGGAAGTTAGTATTTATGGTATTTGGTGTATTTAATGGCTGTTTATACGAACACACTTACACATCAGTGAGAGTAGCATGGTCAGAGGTGACGCGAGAAAAGTGGTTTTCCACCATGGTCACAGTGCCCGTAAGTGCCACATGCCCACAGCCGCAGAACAGAGCAACACCCGAAAAGCACAAGATGGTGGCCACCAAAGAGGCGTAAGGGACACCGCCCAGACACTTGATGCAACACTCGAAGCAGCCTGTAGGGGGAGAAAGACAGACTTTGTGTTTGTCGTAATTCACTACAGCAACTTTGATATTTTTATGCTGTGCTAATTAATCACACATACATTTTGAATATTGTATTTGAACACTGAACATATTGAGTGTCAGACATATTATTCTTTAGAGTTATTAAGGCCACAAAGACAGATGATACTTCAGACTCCTACTTCAGACAGATAATGTTTTATCACTTTATCAACTCTGCCTTTGATGCCCCGAGAGGTGAGGTTCATGTATTTGGTGTCTTGACACCTCACTGCGACACAATCATGTCAGATGAAATCAGCTGGCCATCCATGACAAGCCATCTTCACACTCGCTTCATATGACACGTGGTGAGATGGATGTACTGTAGGATGAAGTGTTTAATTACAGCCACTAACAAATACATTTCTCTTTTTTGAATGTTCAATGATCAGGTTCACTGTTAACAATCATTATTTTACAAAACTGAATGGAAACTGGAAAACACCCATATGTAAATGAAATATATGACCTATATTGCTATATCAAGAGTGCTATTGCCATGACAGTGCCGATAGCCTAGTGGGCAGTGTGCCGACATATAACGATATTGTGTTGTTGGTGTCCCGAGTTCCAATCCCAGCTCAAGGACCTTTCCTGATCCCACCGCTCTCTTTCTCTCCGACTTTGCTTCCTGTCTACTCTACACTACCCTATGGCAAAAATAAAATCTTTAAAAAAAGTGATATTGTCATATATGTTTCCTATAAGGCCATATTTATATAAATAACATACTCAAACTCCCCATAGTAAAATTAGTATTATGTATATACAGGGCCTAAAATTAACACTCGCCAAGCGATCAGGTAAAAATCAGCGTTGGCGAGTCCATGTACTGTTGTCAGTCGCCAGTTGGCGGGTACAACTTTTACGAATTATAACAATGCAATCTAGTGGGAACAACAGCCCGTTTTTAAAGAGATTAGCTGTTTCTGACATAAGCGAATAAAATAATATTTTCCGAAAACCAGATCATCGTGATCCTGGTTTTATGAAGCCCCTCCCTCAGAAATACGCAATGGGCTCTGATTGGTTAGCTGGCCCAGTGTGTTGTGATTCGCTAAACCGCCAAGTGGACGTTCAGAAACGTCACGCCCCTCACCTCAGTGGCATGTGCGCCGGTGTTGTATTGTAAACAATGGCGTCATCAATATTGCTTATCAATTTAAGCCCGAATGAGACCCTGAGAATATTAGTGAAGAGGATCATGCAGAACCTGTGCAAGCACAGCTTAAGAACCGCTGCTTTTAGAACACTGATTTTGAAACTTGTGAATCCATTAGAATCGTTAGAAGACAGAATCACGATTCATATATGAATAGATTTTTTCGTGCACCCCTAGTTTTGACGGCATGGCAACAATTCTTCCTATTCTCTAAAGCAGCGCAACATGGCCCCACCCCCTTTGTTGCATGTTCCCAGGGGCGGGTTAATGTAAATTTCAGGGATTTTTTTGTGTGATGTCACCAACCTGGGAAGATGCTCGTTGTAGTCCCTACGAGCCGTAACTGCAGGCATTAAACTGCCATTATTTAAAAAGACATTATCTCCGTTTGCATCAAACTTTCAGCGTCGTAACTTTGCAAATATTGTTTATGCTCAAACAGAAACATTACACACTAACTAAAGTTAAAAAAAGTGAAATCACAATCAACCACCCCTAATGTTTATGGATGGGGGAAATGCATTCGTATGAGCATGCACGCTTATAAAATTATGTGCAAGTCTATTTTTTTAAACGCGCCTGTGGCGATTTATCTGCAAAATGCAAATTACAAGTTATACATAGGTTTTTCTATGTATCACAACAGTTCGGAAAGTGAGTGGCTCTAAAGGGTTAATGTTCTTTAATGTTCAAAAACACTACACTAAACCCTGCCGTAAACATAACCGATAGTGTTAACAAAAGCAAATGTGAGATAAAAATGCATTTGCTCAAAAACTTATGCCATTTTAGCTTACTTCTACGGGTCTTCGAGGAGGATTCGTACTTGAGCTCTACACATCACAAGTAAAATGTTGTACCGGGTGAGATTCTGAGCAAGTTTACGCTGTCAAAACATATGCCAATCATATGGAGCTGGTTGTGTGATGCAAACATCAAAATGTGTTAGTTTACAAATCATGTATTATGGTAAAAGTGTCTGAGGCCATAATAACAAAGTACTGTGCAAAGAAAATAATGTGTGAAAATAAGTCTTTATTAATCAATAACCTGCCCCTGTAACCATACTTTGTGTGAAAAGGAAAAAAAGTTTTTGCCGTTTTACTGAATTAACTTGAATTGAAAGGTATATGTCGGTAAATTTTTTTGAGTTTTGCAGAAACATAGGTAGAGGAATATTTTTTCAGTGAGACTGGGTATTTATTTGTATGTCCATGCTTGTATGTGCGCACTGGCCTCACCATGGCACTGATGCAGCGTCCACACACAGTGGTCTTGAACTCGCTGTGCATCTCTTTGACAGCACTGGTGGTGTAAAAGCCTTCAGCCAACAGGATGATGCCATACAGGAAGAAGAAACAGGCGATTCCATAGATGATGTACTGCAAAATCTGAACCCTGTATAACAAAGGAAAAATGTAACTATAGTGAATGTGTTAATGTAAGAGATCCAGGGTGGGCATACATCCCTCAACATTATTCAATATTTTTAAGGACAAATAGAGATTTTCTTATTCTACTGGCACTTGTTCCTTTCAAATGAAAATGCATGAAAAGATATCAATTTAGATTAAATGATTCCAAAGTATAGTCATAGCTTATTTAAGATCACATTTCCCAGAGTTCTTGAGTTCTTAACAATTGCGGCAGTGATTGATTTGACTTTTATGTGGGGGATGCAGATGTACTCTTGGCAGATTTGATCAGGGCCACTGACAGTAAAGATGTACACAGGAAATGAAAGGCAATAGGTCATTTGTCCCCAGTAAAGCTCCAGATGACATGATGGAACAGAAAGTACTGCCAGTTATTTGCTGGCATTCTAGAGATCATTACTCAGCACATAGTCACCCTTGAACATGTCATAGACGTGAATGCAAACAGACAGAAAAAGATAACCTCAAAATTTGCTTTAAATATACCTCTAATAATCATCACACCTCAAGCAACTCATATTAGTGATCTAAATAAACAAACAACTATCATTGGGAAGTTAGTATTTATGGTATTTGGTGTATTTAATGGCTGTTTATACGAACACACTTACACATCAGTGAGAGTAGCATGGTCAGAGGTGACGCGAGAAAAGTGGTTTTCCACCATGGTCACAGTGCCCGTAAGTGCCACATGCCCACAGCCGCAGAACAGAGCAACACCCGAAAAGCACAAGATGGTGGCCACCAAAGAGGCGTAAGGGACACCGCCCAGACACTTGATGCAACACTCGAAGCAGCCTGTAGGGGGAGAAAGACAGACTTTGTGTTTGTCGTAATTCACTACAGCAACTTTGATATTTTTATGCTGTGCTAATTAATCACACATACATTTTGAATATTGTATTTGAACACTGAACATATTGAGTGTCAGACATATTATTCTTTAGAGTTATTAAGGCCACAAAGACAGATGATACTTCAGACTCCTACTTCAGACAGATAATGTTTTATCACTTTATCAACTCTGCCTTTGATGCCCCGAGAGGTGAGGTTCATGTATTTGGTGTCTTGACACCTCACTGCGACACAATCATGTCAGATGAAATCAGCTGGCCATCCATGACAAGCCATCTTCACACTCGCTTCATATGACACGTGGTGAGATGGATGTACTGTAGGATGAAGTGTTTAATTACAGCCACTAACAAATACATTTCTCTTTTTTGAATGTTCAATGATCAGGTTCACTGTTAACAATCATTATTTTACAAAACTGAATGGAAACTGGAAAACACCCATATGTAAATGCAATATATGACCTATATTGCTATATCAAGAGTGCTATTGCCATGACAGTGCCGATAGCCTAGTGGGCAGTGTGCCGACATATAACGATATTGTGTTGTTAGTGTCCCGAGTTCGAATCCCAGCTCAAGGACCTTTCCTGATCCCACCGCTCTCTTTCTCTCCGACTTTGCTTCCTGTCTACTCTACACTACCCTATGGCAAAAATAAAATCTTTTAAAAAAGTGATATTGTCATATATGTTTCCTATAAGGCCATATTTATATAAATAACATACTCAAACTCCCCATAGTAAAATTAGTATTATGTATATACAGGGCCTAAAATTAACACTCGCCAAGCGATCAGGTAAAAATCAGCGTTGGCGAGTCCATGTAACAGTGTCAGTCGCCAGTTGGCGGGTACAACTTTTACGAATTATAACAATGCAATCTAGTGGGAACAACAGCCCGTTTTTAAAGAGATTAGCTGTTTCTGACATAAGCGAATAAAATAATATTTTCCGAAAACCAGATCATCGTGATTAGCTGTTCTGTCATAAGCGACAAGAGTGAATCAAATAATAGGATACAAACGGACTGATAAGGTCAGAGCAGTGTGATGGCCAGCTTGTCCCTAGACACGGTTCTAATAACTTTTACCTGAGAAGATTTTGCTGCTTCATTTCGGAAGATTAACTTTTTCCATCTTTATGTGGCCTAATGGTTAGAGAGTCGGACTCATAACCCAAAGGTTGTGGGTTCGAGTCTCGTACCGGCAGGGATTGTAGGTGGGGGGAGTGAATGTACAATACCACGACTGAGGTGCCCTTGAGCAAGGCACCAAACCCCCAACTGCTCCCCGGGCGCCCCATAAATGGCTGCCCACTGCTCTGGGTGTGTGTTCACTGCTCTGTGTGTGCACTTTGGATGGGTAAATGCAGAGCACTAATTCCGAGTATGGGTCACCATACTTGGCCACATGTCATGTCACTTTAAAGTAAAACCTGCTGAAGTCTGTCATTGATGTATATCAAAGAAAAAGAGAAATCCTTGGACTGTTCTAGTCGCTGATTAACTTTTATAGCTTGAATAAAGATTAATATGTATAGTTTATGCATATATAATATAGTTTATGTGAAGATTGTTTTACAATCATTTAAATTAAAAGTTGTTATATATTTCAGAGCCTATTAAATGTTAAAAATAATGCCTTTCAATTATACTGTAATGTTGAATGGCTATAATTAATAGGTAAAATTGAGGGAAAATGCACCAGCAGGACAAATGAAAAATATTGTAAATATGTTTAGTTATTGTAGTAGTAATAACTGCCTGTTTTTGCAAAAAAGAGTTTCATGGCCGGTAAAAAATGTTTTTGGCCGGTAAATTTGATCATGTCACCGGCCATTGGGAGGTGTGGCAAAAAGTTAGTTTTAGGCCCTGTGTACATATATCAATAATATCTATATAATGATTTTTATATGCTATTATATGTAACATCCATATATAACAATAGTTCATTTATAAATGCAACTTTATTAAAACAACATATACAAAAATGAATGTTTATATATGTTTGTATTTTTTTTTAAAACATGTCTGTTAGATTAAACGGATAACTCTGTCCTTCAGTTGCCAGCAGTTCTCCCTCACCAAAGAATGCATGATGATGGGAAGAACACACAAGGCTGTGTTCAAAATCTACAAAGTTTATTGGACATAGACACAGTTCATTTTTCTTATTATGCATATTCACGTTATTATGCATATTCATCATTGAACAAAGATTTTCAAAATTGAACTTCTTTTCTAAGACTCCCTCAGACTCTCCCAAGGCCTGGAAAGCAGTTATATTTGAAACAACACAGCTCATATCATAAGTTATCTAGGTCAAAGAGGAAGTGCTGTGAAGAGATGGAGTTACAGAGTACAGAAATCAATGGAACACGATCAACCAGGGTCCACAACAATAACCTGCACCGGGGTCCGCACGGGGCCCTGACAATGTCTGCCTTTTATATTTATGGATGGATATACATGTACATGACATTAATGTTCAAAAATTTATTCATGTCCAAAAATGCATCACACATACAAAAACATACATATTTGTATGGGATATTGTTCCAATTTCTAATAGCTTTCATATATGTTTTTACTTCATATGGCAATATATTTCATACCTGAAAATTAAACATATGTACATATATTAATTAAATTTACATATGGGTACTAGTACTTTTACAATGCCGCTTTCTGAAAAAAAAGTCCTCAGTTAGAAAACGCAAAATTCTACATTTTAGAATGATACATTTGGAAACACGGGAAAATGTATTTCTGTTCTCACTCATGCACTTCCCTTTTAAAATGTGAACATCCTAATTTTATTCTTTGTCCATGCCTTCTGAAGAGTGAGAAATATTCTGTGTGCAGTGAAGTCACTGCTTATTCATTTTGTTCTCTGCCTATTTATCTTCTTCCAAAGACATTAAACAACACCAACTCCCCCACATGCATGAATAATGCATTATAGATAGACTGCAACTTATGATCTCTATGGTACACAGAAAAAGAGTGTTGAGTGTCTGCCTGAGGAACTACAATTTATTACCCATTAAAAAAAGCACTGTGGCAGTACCACGGTACAGTGATGGTATCAGATAATACTGTAAATACATGTATTTATTTGTATAGATTTTTTTACAATACATATAATACTATATGACTGTTTACCAGATTAATATACAATATTAGCATGGTAGATGTCAAAAAATTTTGTACATGTTTTGTAAGTGTACTATGTGTTTACAGCTCTTGTGTTGAAGCTTTTTGCATAATTTTACAGCATAATAGGACTCGTATGTAATCCAAGCAAGATGAATGTTTGCATGATTTAAGAGAACAAACTGCATGTAAGAAAACAGAAAAAAGTTTTATACCTTGCTTTGCCTTACTGTTACTGCTTTCAAACGGTATATACGTTAGGAGTTAATAGGGATTTTCTTCAGAAAGTCATGCTAATAGAAGAGTACACCAGCAGGGTAATTTCTAACATCAATGGGCCCTCTGACCCTCCTGTCACACACACTCACATTAGCGATGCTAATTAATTTTTACAGTGAGCAGAACTTCTCTGAATATTCAAAAGCATCTGTTCCACACTGTCACACTGTTACCTCTTACAACAGCTGCTGCTCAGTTCATAATAGACCATTTAAAGAGGTAAAATGGTTTCTCAACATGAAGAGGATGATTACAGCAGTTATCTGACAGCAATATGAAATTTAATTTAATGTGTGCTGTGATTGGTTAGATCAAGGGTGGTTGTAAAAGAACATATGGCTACTGCAGGTAAACTTGGGAATGAAACATGGCAGGTTAAGATAGGGGGGAAATGATTTGAGGTTATTTGACTATCTTTCCCAGGTTTATTCTTATAATGATGTCACTCATTTCACATGTGTGTTTACTTAATGTACAGCTGATTTTGTAATCAAGTAAAAAATAAAAGAAGATACTGAAACTTTGTATAGATTGATCTTTGTTTGTGTAATGTAAAATACATTTATTTTATAAATTAAATAAAAGTATTTAATTGTAATTCCACTAATTTGACATGACGTGACATATGGCATAACATTCATCACTATTATACCATTCAAACTATTGAATTACACATAAATGTTGCTTTTGATTATGTTTTCAATGTAATTTTTGTTCTCTGAAAATGCAGAAATTGTCCATCACTTTCTGTTTAATAGTATTGTCACATTTATACTATTTAAAGGAATACATTTTGTCAAAAGGAAGAAAACTACAATTTCTTAAAAGTACAACAATTATCTTTTCAAAATGAATAGAATAGAATAAAGATATAAAAAAAATCCTGACATTTTTAGGCATAAATGGCGCTGTTTCCTGAGAATGGGCTGTGTTACACATGCAAGTTTATTTGCATCAACCAGAGATCTGGACACGTGATATTCTTCAACCAACCACATTTATTATTATTCTCAATGCTCATGCAAACTCATTTCCATGAGTGAACTGCTTAATTGAACCAGTAGTGTTAGTCGTAGTTCAGGCAAACCTGAAGAACAGAGACAATAGAGAGAGAAGAGAAACATGCTGCTTGTGACACAGAGTTCTTATATAATGCTTGTTAAAAATAGCTTCAAACACACACACACACACACACACAAGGAGGAAAAAAGAAGAGCGTAAAATTGCACACTCTTGCGTGTGCCACTGGTGTTTCCATGGCAACCATGTGCAATTGGTCTCCTTAACACCTCATAATTGCAGCCGTGTGAATATCTTTGGGATATCTTACTGCTTTAGAAATTGGCTTCATAAAATAATGTGAGAAATGACTGGAGCATGATGTTGCTATTTGCTCTTGGGGAGATAGTAAGACATTGTGAAGTGACTTTTACACATGACCCTGTCTAACTGAAGAGACCTGAATTCAGGTTGTGTGCTCAATGAATAAATTCATTACTATGACTAAATTCAGAAGGATTCCAGTAAGAACATGTCCTAAAAATATTTTAACTGCCAAAAGTTCTCCTTTATCCCTCCAAAATAGTTTACATTATCTTTTGTTTTCCTTTTTTGTAAAGATGAAATAATCAGACTGAATTTCTGAATCACTGACCAATCTCAAATGTAACGTAAATTGTAATAAGTTATTGTATTCCGCTTTATTTGTTACTTTAAGTTTTTAGAGTGTTACAGTACACCCTAAAATATTATTTCTATAAAATTTACGTAAAAGGTAAACTAACATTCTAAAAAATTTATAAAATGAAATTGCTCATTTCGTTCCTCAGTAAAGTATTGTAAGACTTTAGCTTAGTGACCACTATTAACTAGCTGCTTATTAGCATGCACATCACTAACATATTGGCTGTTTATTAGTACTTATAAAGCCTTATTCTTATTCTACATGACCATCTATCCCTTAATCCTATCCCATACCTAAACAACTTTACTAACTATTAATAAGCAGCAAATTAGGAGTTTGAGGCAAAATACATAGTTAACAGTTAGTTAATAGTGAGCATTGGTCCGTCCCGAAACTAAAGTTTGACCCCCCCCCCACACACACACACACACACACACACAATTACTCTATAGCGATTTGTACATTGTCATCAAATGTAACTCAACTCAAACCAGGAAGCCCCGCAGAAATAAGTTGGTCCGAAAATCGGAAATGTTTTGTCATGGAGCTCTGAAAGAGGAGATGAAGCTCTGAGAGAAGCAGCTGTGCATCCGTGTTGCATAATAAATCTATCCAATTAATGTTAATGAGCTAATGAGGTTAAACCAGAGGTGCTGAGATGCTGCCTGACACTGTAGATTCACGCGGGGTTACAGTAAAGCTTAGTGGTGCTGACACAAAACTGAGTACAATTACAAATGAAGAGTTAGTGCACATTTTGAATTCAAAATGTATTGGGTTAAATTTCTCCCTCAGAGCGTCCTGGTGCCCGTTGAGGACCTCCAGTGGGCATCCGTGACAGTGCCTGAACCATTCTCCATTTATCAAGTGTTTAAGAGCATTAATGGGCCATAGACAGACAAAACAGGGTAGCTCTCTTTGCAGCCATAAAGGAAATCAATGAGCTATTCATTAGTGTTGAATTTAGAATGCAAAGTTTACACGGGTCATCTCTCTCCGTCTCTACACTCAACTGACAAAATACATTTTACAACTGCATACAGAACTCATAAAGTTTGGCACAATATTTTTTATTTTACTACTTCAACATGTCCACTGTACCAGAAGAGGATTTGAGGTCCCTTCATTAAACTGGAAGATCTGGTATGTTCTATGGAATGAGCTCCACATTAAAAAAATTGATACTTTTTGTTACAGCAAAATTTATAAATTTGTATAATTTATTTCTCATATTATATTTATGGTTTGGTTCAAACCTTACATTTTGAGATTATATTAATCAATAATATTTATTTTCCCAAAGACACACACATTCATAGAAAGCGAAACGATTATTTATTATACAGACCTACCATTCTTAATCAAAATATGTTCTTTAGACATAAGCCAAAATGTTACTTAATGTAGGTCAATATAATAAATGTATGCCTTTTTACAACTTAATTTCACCATAAACAAAAGCTAAATAAGCTATGAGACTATATAAAATTATAAAACTAAAAACATTTTGTTAGTCAATGTTTAATTTAGTTTACTTACTATAGGCTAAATAAAGACAACTACGGATGGCCTTAATGTTTATTGTTATACATTAAAAAAAACTATATTTCTATGATATTTCTATGATTTAACCCATATAAAGTGGCATATAAAGCCATATAAAGTCCTATAAAATTAACATAAATTAATGTGTTTAGGTTGATTCTGTGATATTAAAATCATATTTCTGACCTAAATAAAACCAGTTAATTTAGATGTTATAATTTTTTTTTTCAGTCTGTTCTGTATATCATAAAGCCAAAACACTATTTAAAAAATATTTTCTATAGTGGTGTTATTTGCTATTAGACAAACTGAACAAAACAGGTTTAAACTGATTTGACCAATGTCTTCCATCTATCAAACATTGCTGTCAGCAGTTTAAAAATGCCAAATACCAAGTTCAAAATCTTGTAAAACACAGAGACATCAGCCTCTTGGGACTAACAAGAAAACCAGCAAAGAGGCCCATTGAGGCTCTGACAGTTAACCGTTCCTGGTCCAGGATGATAGATCAAGTCAGCTTTAATCTTTATCCAACACTTTAATCCAACACTAAATGACCTAAAAGTGAGCACCAATGTTTATTTAGCATTTGGTAAATCGGGTCAGATTATGTGATGTCAGTGAATCAGTGCGTTTCGATGGAGAGCGAGAAAGGCATTCAGGAGTTTTATGAGTTGAACAGACCTAGATGGGTAATGGTTTGGAATTGCTTTCATCCACCCCCACCTCAGCGGCCACTGCCAGATGCAGCTGCTATAACTGTGATTTGTTATATGAATTTGTACATGTAGCTAGAAGGCAGCAACAGCTGTTAAAACTCAGAATGGCTCTACATGATGGTCCAATAATAAATCGATAAATTATTACAAAACGGCTTAGCTCTTTTTGAGCATGCAAATACATCAAACACATGAAATACTGCATTAGGGAAAATAACCCCTTTACGTTTTACACACTTTTTCCAAAATGCAAATGAGATTTATAATAAAAGATAAAGCTGCAAAATATTGATTCCAAATAAAAAAAAGGCCCTCTGCCCTGCAAAACATGTTTATGTAGGTGCAGACTTTCTAAAGGGCTTCTGAATGGCTGTTGCTCCTCTGTGAGATGTTCTTCAGTGGTAAGCGATCAGAGTGAGTGTTCCCCTCACAACCTCTTTTCACAACAGTACAGTAGATCCTCTGCCAGAGAGTTTAGCAAGGTTTTCTCAAATGAAACTGAGAGTGAGAGAAACGGAGAGATGGAAGACAGGAAAGAAAGAATGAACGCAGATTTTTTTGGCCCGGGGGCTGGTGAAAAGTGGTTGCCATGGCAGCGTTCTGCCCACGACCCAGTTGAGTGCACCCACATCTGACTGTCTCCGCAATGCTACGGTTTCTACATGCTTCCCACTCATTAACTAGCCTGGGGGAGAGTGTGTGTGTGTGCATGTGTAAACCTGACCTGAACTGTGATTACTCGAAGGACAGAGATATTGGTTTTGCAAGCTTTGGTCTATTATTAATCTTTACATTTATTGGAATAGTTCATTCAAAAAGTATTTTTTGTTCCAACCCTGATTTTCTTACATCTGCAAAATATTCAATGTTTTAACTGTTTTGTCCACATGATGAAAATCAGCAGAGTCTGATCATCTTTGTTTCAAAATAGAATTTTGCAACATTGACACTGTTATTGAATGGAATCGAAGCAACACTGAACTGAAAAAAATTACGCTACTGTCTGTAGAGCTGCTTCATAGTTGAAGTGAACTCACTGATGAACTTTACACAGTTATTGAACTGAACTCAATCAATACTGAGCTGAATAGTGACACTATTGTCTTCTGTAGTGCTGGTTTACAACAGAATTTGAATTTTGTCTCATTTGATGAAGTTTGCATCATTGATTCTGTTTATTACTGTGACGCTGCTTTGGAACAATCTGTATTGTATAAAGTGCTATAGAAATAAATGTGACTTGTCTAAAACTACAACCCCACCGACTTTCATTGTACACTGAACAAATGGTCACATCTAAATGAACTGGTTTTAAGTCAAATATATGGTTTAGTAGCGTAGGGTCAACTTAAATACATTCATTTATATAAAACGACTTTATATGGGTTAAATCATGAAGATATATCTCTAGCAATCATTGCAGGTCACCACTTTTTGCGTTTTATGGACAATATATATGTTTTTAAGTATAGTTTTTGTGTTCCACAGAAGAAAAAGAAACATACATAATCATAAAAAATCTAAATCACTGGAATGACATGAGGGAGAGGACATCACTTTCTCTGTATGACAGTCCTCACCAGGGTCACTCCCTCCCACTTCGTCTCCTCGTCTGCTAAATGTAGAATATATAAAAAGATTATATTTGTATTAATTAACCTACAAAGTCACACAGGTAGAGCCAATGCTTTGAACCGTTTTAAAGAGTGCTTTCCAAGATTCAATTGCACTTCAAACAGCATTAAAATCTTCCAGTTAAATGTAAATTTAATATTTAAGCTTTTGTGGGTAAGCCTTGACCTCCCAAGCATATTAATTAACAACAGATTGTGTGAAAAAAAAGTAAGGATTGGTGAATATTTAAATGGTCGTGTGCATATTTCTGCTATAGGCCATTCCTTTGTAGGAGTGGCATATTAATTTGTAGGCCAATTTTCTGTGCACTCTGAGAAGAATTCTCTCTCAAGTGAGAATAACACTGACACAATGTCAGTTTTGGTAGAGACGCAGCCGATCTGTTCAAGCTGTTGAAGCCCTGCCATTTTTCTCTGCCCTTATGGCTCATTATACATTTCTCTTTAATGTTTGCCACTGGCAAAATGTCCCATATTCGCCCTGTGCAAAGACTATATACTGTACGCCTGTATATTCACTCACATCACTAAAGAGCTTTAGACTGAATTATGCTTATTTATCTAACAAAAGACAAAAGAACTGATCTATCATTTTATAGCTTGAATAACATTGAGCTAGAGGTTACAAATATTGCCATTTACATTTAAATTAACTGGTTTTAAATAAAATATATTATGTAATATTACTGAATCAACCTAAATACATTAACCTATACCACTAAAACTACTTTATATTTGTTAAACCACATTAACAAAGTAACAACTGCAGGTTACAACTTTTTGCAGTGTAGTTCAAAAAAGTTGCATTTATGAGTTTTGAGCACATGAATGTCCAAAAAAAAGTCTTATTTAGGGAATTTAAGATGATACCCATGTTGTGATGTTAGAAGAGAAATGAATGATTTAGAAAGTAATTGTAACTTTCTGTGCTGTAATTCATTAATTTTAAGGTGCTATGTTCTAAAGAGCATCAACGACAGATGCAGACAAACAGAAACAGACATGTTCATTGGGTTTTTTAGGATCAGTGTGTTACCCTGTTGGTGTCTGTTACCGTTGGTCGGTGCATATTTTCGCCGATTGAACAATTTGAATCTGCGTATTTCGGGTGTTGGAATTTCTGAGAAGTGATGTACTATAAACTGGGGACCATCTGTGTTGGTCTGTGTCTGTTAGTGTGGTGTTAATTGGCCTGTGGACAACAAATGTTGTCTTGCAAAGACTTTACATGATGCCAGTTTTAGCTTGACATGCAAAACTGTCAGATATTATCCTTATATTGTAATCATTACGATCACAAGCTGTCATCATTGCTGTTAAAAAGTTCTAACCTGCAATTGTTACTTTAAAGAGATTTATACCTGATTTAATTAATAAAATGTAGTTTTGTTGTAGTTTTATTTTACAAATATAATACATCATGGACTGTTTGATTAAGATCTTTTTTCTAATTTGATTGCGTTACCAATATATTTTGTAAGTTTACCTGCTTTGTCTTTGTTTTCTTCCAAGCCTTTATACAACTTTCTTCCTATTCATTCACTGTGAGTTTTACAAACTTTGAAGTAACCACTGGTTTACTAAAATTGCAAATCAAGTTATGTTACAAATGTAATTATGTTGAATCAGAAATCTGAAATACACTTTCTGTAAAGCTGCATGCTTTGAAACAGTATGTAGTGTGAAAAGTGCTAAAAAAAAGCTGCAGTCCGTAAGTTTTGCCTCTTTGTCGCCATCTCTGTTTGAAAATCTGCAATTGCAGCTGTTTGCGGAATTATCTTCCTTGTGTGGGTTGTGCGTCGGCATGGCTCCAGCATGGAAGAATCTAATATTTTGAGGAGTATGTGTGGCAGTCAGTCACCGCACTGGTGTGGATATTTACTGTACTTCGCAATCACAGATTCTAGCCTACGTCTTGGAATATGACCCAAATAAGAATTTTCACCATATATTGTCATCTGAATAATTAAGTAACAAGTCTGCCACGTTTTTTCTGACCAATTGAGGAAAAAAGCATTACAATAAATAGCGTTACCAATAGTGATTTAGTCTAAAGATCGGTTAGCTCTTATCACATCAAACCGTACAAATAGGGCTGTGATGGTCGCCGTGACAACCGCATCACTGCGGTGGCAAGTTGTCTCCATAACCAGCGTTTCCTTTAGATTGGCAGGTTTGAGCGCAGGAAAATACAGTTTATTCTTCATTTAGCAAATTATTTTTGTGTTGGGCGATGGACCTTGTTGGGAAACCAAATACTACATCGCCGATCTGGAGCCATCTACATTCATGTCACCCATCCACATTTGTACAAGTGTCTTCAAGTTCCCATGATCGCAAACGCCTGGCTGGTCAGGTTTGGTGAGGCTTTCTCCAAACTGGCCAAATACAAACGAGACAGCGATAAATGGATGTTAACAAGAAATGTGGCAACAATTCCTATTTCAAAGAGAGCACGTGCAGACGAGGAGTTAATGCGCCCACTTGCTTGACGGAGGAACAGTGAACCGTGTCTACACCGGATGCGACACCGCAGCACAGAGTGTGTCTACACTGGACATTTGAACTCTGTGTTAGTACCTCATAAACAGGACGAGGCAGTTGAATGTCAGGGATTTGTCATGTCTTTTCGCGCCACATCCAGTGTAGCATCACTGATTATAATGAGTTCTATAGTATTTTGTCGTATTGCGCCGCGCCACTCACGTCGGGTAGACAGGGTGTATTTAACTTTCTTATTTAGGCTTCTTTCTTGTTTAACTGTACTATTTATTTGAAATGTATTTTAGTGTTTTGCAGGTGACACCGCAGCACAGAGTGTGTCTACACTGGACATTTGAACTCTGTGTTAGTACCTCATAAACAGGACGAGGCAGTTGACTGTCAGGGATTTGTCATGTCTTTTCGCGCCACATCCAGTGTAGCATCACTGATTATAATGAGTTCTATAGTATTTTGTCATATTGCGCCGCGCCACTCACATCGGGTAGACATGGTGTATTTAACTTTCTTATTTAGGCTTCTTTCTTGTTTAACTGTACTATTTATTTGAAATGTATTTTAGTGTTTTGCAGGTTGCGTGTTCACTGACGGAAGTGCTAAAATAAACACGCATGTTTGTTAATAGATGGCTGAGCCTCATTTATTATTTGTGTATCAAAATTAGGTAGAGCATTGCGTTAGCAGCGCAAAAGGTCAGATAGACGATAGTATAGTGTATCGACAATAGTCAGAGATATCGACGATAGCAGATGTCTTTGTCAACAGTCAAGACGATATTAGGCTCAATCTCCTATAAATGTATTCAATTATTATTATTAGGCGGCCTATTATAATTCGGCTATTATTATCAAATTGCCCCGCTATTTCACTTCAGCACCGCATTTCACACTCGTGCAAATGAGGATTAGAGCCTGTAGCCGGTGAAGGAGTCTCCAACCACAAACACAGACGTACATAGTCTGCTGATATAAGGTATTTCATTGCATTTTTACAAGTAGTCTGAATGGTCTATATATGTGCAATATTTTAACCGAGCCCTCACTAACTGAGTTTAATACCACAGTTATGTTAGAATGCATTTCATTCTTGTTTCTGTGGCGGTGCGTTGGGCTTGTCATGGGGCACACGGTGCTGAGCGCTGTATGACTGATGTATCCGTTCAATTTAGCTTTACTCCAAATATATGACTTTACCCGTTTTAAATACTTTTATATTTAGCATGTTCGTTTATGTCCAATATTTAGTGTTAAACTGTTGGTCTTTAAAATAAATCTACTTTTGATTTTCACCATTGACTGCAGACGTTTTAGACTGATAACTTTTGTGCTCTGGTGCGGCAAACTTGTCACAGGACGCGCGGTCCTAATAGCGATGTATGACTGTTGTATCCGAATATATATGAGATAACTGTTTTAAAAATATATTTTTTTATATTTAACATGTTAGTTTATCAGTATGTTTGAAAGTATATTATTTTAATTATTGGTGCTTTCATAGGCTCACTCTCTCGCGCACCCACGCGGTTTAAAACACCACATAGTTATGAAATAGCCTATGATAAGTACAGACATTCTCTCTCTTGCCACCACCCATGCACGCACGCACGATAATACCGTGTATCGGCAATCTCACGGGCAGGCGATATGACGATTAAAAAAAATTACCATATCACCCGACACTACTACGAACTACACTACCCATAATGCATTTCACTCAGGACTACGACAGCCGTAAATAGTGATCTTCAGCGTCTCCCGCAACACTGTCATTGATATGACTGCGATAAGCACGTGCTTCTGACGCTGCGTGCAGCTGAAATCAACCACACACTCATCACAATGAAAACATCGACCTTATAAGAACAACAAACGTGAACACTGGGATAATCACCGATGTATATAGCGAACCCCCGCTGAAATGCATACATAAGAATGCTTATTTAATTTAACCTGTTTCATGTCCATTACTATCGGCGTGTCCTCAGAGTCAGTGTATATATTTTCTTATATATATATATATATATATATATATATATATATATATATATAATTTTTATATATAAATTATATATATAGCCTATCAACACCGCACCACCAGCAGTAGCAATGGACCAACCATTACCACCACGGTGGTAAAAATCAACCACCGTCACAGCCCTATGTGCAAATTATTATTATTGTTATACGTTATTCTCAAATTATTAATGTTAACAACATCAGCATTGTGTGACTATGAGTATAGTTTGTATTAGCGTGTAGATTTAAAGAATGCTTATTTAATTTAACCTGTTTCATGTCCATTACTATCGGCGTGTCCTCAGAGTGATTACATAAGCTCTAAACTGCGTTTTGCTCCAGCTGTATAAACACAGATGCTAAATGCTGCTGCTAATATGCTTAATATTTCGTTCCTGCATTACAATGCAAACTGCTAACATGACACTTAGTTTAAATTGAATTGAGTACTTGCTATCAACACCGCACCACCAGCAGTAGCAATGGACCAACCATTACCACCACGGTGGTAAAAATCAACCACCGTCACAGCCCTATGTGCAAATTATTATTATTGTTATACGTTATTCTCAAATTATTAATGTTAACAACATCAGCATTGTGTGACTATGAGTATAGTTTGTATTAGCGTGTAGATTTAAATTTCTCTAATTGTCATACCATTCTAATTTCATATTACGAAATTCTTTTAACCCAAAAAGCTAATTATGCTCCCTTCAAACTGGTTGTCTTTAAAATACAAATCTTGTGTAATCCCAGGCTATCTGTAATCAGAAGCACATTTAAAATTGAAATATAATTTATTATTTCATAAACACGTAATCCTTTCTGCATTACAATTCGCCATCAAAATTATACATTTAATTATTCCAGCTGCTGTGAAAAAAGGCTATAAACGATCGGCCACATGCAGGATCCTCACATGCGATAGCCTAGTAGCCGGGACAAATCCTTTATGTTTACAGATGTGACGTAATGACGTGGCAGCATGCTCGAATTTCCCGTGAAAACGTACCCGTACCACTCAAATTAGAAAACATTATTATAAGCAAACCGTTATACCATTATAAGCTAAGCTAATCGGGCTAAAGTAAGGCGAAGGTTTTGAACACTGGCTGGTTATGTACTTGCTCAAATATTTATTTCGGATCATTTTTAACAAAAAAAGTTACGGACTGCAGCTTTAACGTAACTTAAATGTAAAGTTAATCTGTCATGTTTGACATGGACACGCATCCAACATGCGTGACATGTCATAATAACAAATGCATTTGGAAGTAGGAGCTTCCCAGGCACACAGCATTGAGTAACCAATGGAAATTCTGTTCCAATGGACAGACACCTTACGCAACATAGTCTAGGAATAGGTGAATTTGCATGGCTTCTGTCAAAAAATAAAAAATCTCTCACACATATTCACTCTTACCAACTTATTTTGTGGGATGCAGTTTAAATTAAGCTTTTTTGTGGCTGATCAGAGATCAGTTTAGCTATATCTTCTGATAGTTTAGTTAAGCAGTGTTTTTTGTAAGAAGCGTGTCGTTGATCAGTGTGGAGGAGGTGAGGTCTGAGTGCTGTGAGAGCCTGCTGAGAGACAGACAGCATTTAGTGTGAATAAATGGCCGTAATTAAGTAGACAGCTTTTAAAGTTGCCCCTCCTCTCAGCACCAACACTAGTTCTGCATGCGTTTTTGTGTGTATGTGTGGTAGCTGACTGTCCATTCACATTCACCAAGGATGCTTGAGAGGAAATTATTTGCCTTGACCTCACCCCTGCCCTTCTAACATACTCAAATGCTCATGTGCACATTTATAAACATTCACACAAAAACATACAACACATAGGCCTAGACAACACATGTATATGCTATTTTGTCCTTTACCTCAGACAAAATTAAAGACATCGACTCAATCTGAGCCCTTCACATTACTACACTGGAAAAAAATGGTAACCTAAAAATGGTAACACTTAAATTAATAAGTCAGAAATATTATTTAAAATCTCTGAATCTATCTCTTATTTATACCACAAAAATTAGTTTATGGTTAAATCATGTAGAACTATCTCTTTAAAGTAACAACTGCAAGTTTTCACAGTGTATGAATATATTGGCAAGCAACATACAATACAAGAAATATATAACAGCTTGTCTATTCCAGAGCAACATTAACTTGTGCTCACAACTGTTTACAGTATGTTCGGAACAGAGACCTTCTACTGATATAAGATATGTTTCACTATCAAAACCTGCAGAGGGTCAGAAAAAAATGCACTGTTCAGTAATATTTTATTTTACAGTTCATGTTACACACGTTACTATAATTATTTAAAATACTAATAACAAGAACTGTGTAATTACAAGCAGCCCCACCAATTACATGTAGTCAGTTAGAATCACCCCATTATTATGCATGTAAATACATGGCAACCTGTGACCTACTATTTTTTGTGATGAAATGTACTTGGAAATTACTTAAAATATAGGTTTGTACTGCTTAATTCAAATGCTTAATTCAAATAAGCTAATGCTATACTTTTTAAAATCATTTAACTACAGGTGCATCTCAATAAATTAGAATGTCGTGGAAAAGTTAATTTATTTCAGTAATTCAACTCAAATTGTGAAACTTGTGTATTAAATAAATTCAGTGCACACAGACTGAAGTAGTTTAAGTCTTTGGTTCTTTTAATTGTGATGATTTTGGCTCACATTTAACAAAAACCCACCAATTCACTATCTCAACAAATTAGAATACTTCATAAGACCAATACAAAAAAAATATTTTTAGTGAATTGTTGGCCTTCTGGAAAGTATATTCATTTACGGTACATGTACTCAATACTTGGTAGGGGCTCCTTTTGCTTTAATTACTGCCTCAATTCGGCATGGCATGGAGGTGATCAGTTTGTGGCACTGCTGAGGTGGTATGGAAACCCAGGTTTCTTTGACAGTGGCCTTCAGCTCATCTGCATTTTTTTGGTCTCTTGTTTCTCATTTTCCTCTTGACTCTTGATGCCTTGACCCCAGCCTCAGTCCATTCCTTGTGAAGTTCACTCAAATTCTTCAATCGATTTTGCTTGACAATCCTCATAAGGCTGCGGTTCTCTCGGTTGGTTGTGCATCTTTTTCTTTCACACTTTTTCCTTCGACTCAACTTTCTGTTAACATGCTTGGATACGAATTTATTTAATACACGAGTTTCACAATTTGAGTTGAATTACTGAAATAAATGAACTTTTCCACGACATTCTAATTTATTGAGATGCACCTGTACATGCAATTAATTTAAAATAGTAAAATGTTTATTTTATCTTTTTGCTTTGGGACTATATGCACATTTTTCATTGGCCATAACTGGGTGTACTGTCATAACTGGATGTAAGCATTCTTTTAAATAAAAAAATAAAAAAACTGTTTTTTTTCTTGTTGCATGGCAGATGGATTGTAATTGTATGGAATTTGTAACTGTATTTTTAAATCAGTTTAATCAATCAGTCAATAAATAAATAAATGCCTCTTCCCACCTTCACCAGGCTGAAAGACAGAACAGGTGGGACTCACATTGAAACACAGCAGGGATCATATCATGAGGAATCAAACTGTCCTTGATCTTTTAAGATAAAATATAGCAATAAGAGAACATGATGTACTATCAAACATACTGGAATTTTCATAACTCAAACTTCCAGAGCCAAAAAAGAGCATTTATTGAAACTAATCTGCAAAAAAATCACTTATTCTGAATTTGATCAACTTTTTACTTAAGCTCTTCAGCACCGATCATGTTTACATACTGATGCCTATTTGGTGCTAAAGGGATAGTTCACCAAAAAATGAAAATGCAGGAAATGCATCAGATAGTATGTGAGTACCCCATTTCTGTGCTTTCTCCCTCTTCCAGCCACCTCTTTAGATAACATGTCAACACCAAACTGAGTTCTCTTTCACGTCTTTTTACATTCATGTAAGGGATAATGTACATCCAGCCGGTTGTTATCGCAAAATAAAGCCCGATAGGCTTATCAGCAGCCCGACGCGAAGCGGGAATAATAGCACTGTTGTTTTACAACTGATTATTCAATTTCTGTACCTGAATACTACTGTTATAGGTTACCTACCTGAAAAACTTGAAGCACTGCTTATTTCATTTTTATCTTTGTTCTGTTGTATTTATTTGTTATTATTTGTAATTTGTTTTAGGGGAGTGCCATATCGTACCATCCACGATAATACTGGTATAAAATTTTACATGATAAAAAAAGTGTCATATCACGATATCAATGATATAGCGACCCAATGACATATGTATGGCGGATATTCTGTACGTTCCCTAGCGCGCACAACAACAACACCACAAACCCAATAGGTGTGTTCGACTTGAAGCAGCGCTGCGCAGACTGATCGGTGTATGACATCAAAGTATCGTAAGAGCGGTTCTAGAGCATATTCGAGCGCATACTCTTACCTTCAAAAATAGGCAAGGCGCATATCTTTAGCGAAGCGGCGCAGAGAGTCGCTTCTGGGATGCTTTTGAAACGTGCCGCGGCTCCGCTGGTGTAAACACAAGCATTGACTAGAGTGGCCGCGTCGGAGCCGTAAGACAATCCTAAGGTTGGAAAGCAGACGCGTGCAGTGTAAATAAGGCGTAAGTCACTCTCGCTGTATTTTGACGTCATACACCGATCGGTCTGCTTCAAGTCGAATACACAGCTGCTGCTGCCACCTCATGACAATAGATTTACACTTCAAATTAGGTAGTCTGTCATCGATGACAGTCGCTCATTGGAAAAGGATGGAAAATGCCCTTAATTTTGTTTGCACTAATAAATGCTGCTGCTGCCTAATCACCAATAAAACATTGTTCCATGTTTTTTTTTCTATATCGCCATAAATATCGTTATCGCAAATATTCTTGAAATATCATGATATAATTTTGAGGCTATATCGCCCACCCCTAATTTATTTATTATTTGTGTAATTTTGTTCTTATTTCATTCCCAAGTGTTTTCTCTTTGATGTTTAACCTTTCTATTGGTTAGGCTAGAAGTTTTTGCTGTGGTATCAAAATTATAGAATTGAGAATTGTGAAATTTCACTTCTATCTAAAAAAAGGGTTCATAAAACAAGTGAAATACTACACAACTACTTCAGATATGTGGTCAAACAGAACATTGCATTTATGAATGTAAAGTGTGTGTGTAAAGAAATATTTGGTCAAAATTGTGATTAAAATCAAAATCGAAATATTGATCAAAAAATGGTGAAATATTTTTTGTCCTCATCACACAGCCCTAATAGATACCATTATTCCTAAACATCAAAGGAACTAACTATATAAAAGTGGTAACCAATTTTTACTGTAATTAGAGATATTTCTACATATTTTAACTCATATAAAGTAGTTTAAAGGCCAGATGTACTAAACAGGACAGGTTAGGGTTAGGGTATTATTTAATTAATGTATTTAGGTTGGTTAAGTGATTTTTGGCTTAAAACCTGTTCATTTAGATGTTACAATTTATTTCAGTGCATAAGAATAACATAATCATCGAACTGTCTACTGGCTGATATAGCACCTGCTGCACAGTATCTTTCTGAAGGATCCTAATAGGAAAGAGTAGTAGCACACATTTTGGTGTTGTTTTGTCATCCTGTCATTAAAAAATAGAATGTGACTATTTTAAGCACAAATAAATTGCAAACAATTTAATAAAAACAATAAACATAATAACACATAAAAACAATAAAAATGTTTTTTTAAAACTGTTGTTTCCATATGTGAAAGCCTTCATTATATGCAGAATAATAAATCTTTATTTCACAGAAAAAATGGTAACCAAAAAATAATAACATCTAAATTAACTAGAAATATCTATTTAAAGTGCACAACTGCAGGTTACCACTTTTGCAGTCGGTCATTGTGGCTAAAACTGGACAAAAGCTTAAGGTATAAATTATAAATAAGGCATCACTATGAATACATATGTTTTTTCTCTCTGATCAGAGAATAGCAGATTGCACACCAGTGGGCTGAATGGAGAGGATCCATATACAGGAGGATGAATGGCATCATGCAGGAACAGGACATGTTGTGCCAACCTGCCTGTTATTGCAGCTTATACCTATACACACCACAAATTTACACAAGTACAGGCCAATATTCATACACAGGTACAAGTAAACACACAAAAACTTGAATGCACAAGCACACTTATGGAAGCACTCGCCCACACTCTCTTACACATACAAAAGTGGCTAAACAGCCATGTGAGTTTGCGGCAGCAGATGGAGGCTGTCAGCATGACCTGGGTGAGCTGTTCCAAATGAAAGGCACATGAGGTTGTCATGTGATTGTCTCTGTGATTACTCTCACATGCTCACAGTACTTGGCAGCCTTGAGGAAAGGCCAGGCTATGCATATCAGCATTTGGGACTGAGAACCGTATTAGGTGTTGGTCACAAATTGTCCTGTTCATTCAACAGCACAGGAGCATCAAGCCCCTTTCTATAGCTCTGAATACCGCATGCAACCACAGTGACAGTGATTAAAGTATTATCAAAGAAAGATACAGATTTACATAAAACCGAAGCATTAAAATTGATGTTATTTAATAAATGGGTTCAATCCGGGTGCAAACCCAAAACAGCTCTGAATGGTCTGAATTTAAAGTCTGACAGCATGTAGAATACATAAATAATGGTATAAGCTCAGGTCAGAGACAGAGGCTGAATCTGAAGCCTTCAAATATGTGTAACCATAAAGGCTGCTGTGTAATTTGCCCCCTGACTAAGCATTTAAAGAATTTAGGGGAAGCATTTATAATCCTGTGAATGCACTTAAAGGTGTGTATAGACTACAGGCAAACACACACAGCCCTCAGCCACACTGAAAAACGGTAACCTAAAAATGGTAACAACTATGTTAACTGGTTTTATTTAAGTCAAAACCTATTACTTAACATCACTGAATTAACCTAAATACATTAATTTATATCAGTAATCAAATCAGAAATCTCTCTTTAAAGTAACAATTGCAGGTTACCAGTTTTTATTATAGTGCAGAAGAGAGATGTTAAAAACACTGACAATAAACATGCAAAGAAAATATATACTGATCGATCAGTATGTGAACAAGCACTAACTATCAAATATAAATAATCTTAAATATCATTTATTTGACCTGTGAAAAGGTATTTGCTGCTTGGTTTACACAATTACTTATCAATGCCATTTGTATCTATTAGTACACTGTAAAAAATAAATAAATTTAAATAAATCTGACATTTACAGTAAAATACCGGCAGCTGTGGCTGCCAGAACTTTACCGTAAAAAATATGGTAGCAACATATTAGGTTTTACAGTCTGAATTTAAATTTAAAGTAAAAAATAAAAAAACATATTTCAGTAGCTGACAATGTTAATTTACTATCCTATTGAACTTCATCATTGAACATCAAATGTGAAGTGTCATGCAGGGACTTCTGGGAATGTCAATTTACATTTTTTTCCCACTGTAAATTACATTATGACTTGTTCTTTTTCACTTCCAAAAACTTCCAAAATATTACTGTAAAATTACATTAACTGTAATTACAGTTATTCACCGTATACTGTAGGAAAACTTACTGTTAACCAATTAACAGGTTTTTACTGTAACATTTTTACTGTTAAAATCACGCTCAATGGAAGTCTATAGGAAGACTTAATAGGTTTTTAGAAAATTACTCGAAAGTAATCTGTAGTGAATTATTTTGAGTAACCTCCCCCACACTGCTATATTGAACACTAAAACCAAATAAATGTGCCAAGAAAATAAATACTGAGAACACAAATCTGAGAAAAATGCCTACATGTCTGTGCATCAATTCTTTCATCTTTACTACAGAGAGGTTATCTAAGCTGTGCAAGTTTAAATGTATCCTGACATGGTCCAATCATGGTCATCATTCTGAACATCCACAAGTGTACCTTAAAGTCAACAGTGGCAATATTGGTCTAAAGCTAAAAGCAGACCACAAAAAGTATTTTCCATTATTGTACAGAAGACAAAAAAATAATAATAATAATGAACCGTTATTTCCTGTGAGCCAATTCATTATTGCTACCCATCCTACATATTTCCTGATTGCAAAATCTCATGAATTTTAAGGTGATGAGAGATCATTTCCTTTTTAATTTTTATCTTTCCCACCTTCAGTATTACTGCATATCCCTCCCCTTTCATGCCCCAATAATGATGTAATCCTTTTGATGTGGAAAGTGCAGGAGTTATGTAAAAAGAGAAGCATGTGCATGCCGCCTCTTCTGTGCTCCTTCCTTTCTGTGCATGTGAGAGAATAAAAAGAGTGACAAGGAGAGAAAGACTCTATACTCTATCAGTTCTCCCATCACTGGCGTGGGAAGCATAAACAAGTACCCCAGCAAGCTATTAATCAAGAGCAATTGTATGGCACATCAGAAAGATTAGAAAGTACAATGAATTGGTAAAATGGTAATTAATACTCAGAAAGATTTGAAGGGCCATGAACAAGGTGTACAAAATAACGAATGATGGAAAAAATGCTGTATTAACAAAAAGACAAGCATATAAGCCTACAGCAAATGAAGCTTTGAAACACTTGTTTATCTGGTCCCTGAACAATTTTTGTAACCATCCAGTCTATTTTGCTCTTCAGAATTATCCAGCAATCATGAAATACAGTATGTATCAGTATGTTCTACTGTCTTATTTATTTCACAGAAATTGAAAGAACTGTTGCAGGGTGCAACTGTAATGCCAGGTATTTCTGTGTTTATAAATTATGAAACAAGCTCATTTTAAGGCATTAAAGTCAACATAAAAATGTAAACTGACTTCACTTCCATACACATTTCTGAGTAAAATGGCTTGTAGTGTTGGGTCGTTCTTGAACGATTCATTCATTTTGAACGAATCTTTAATGTGACTCGGGAAGAACGAGTCGTCTCGGGGAGTAATTCGTTCAGTCACGCATGCGCAACATCCTATAGGTTCTATACTGGAATTAGTCAAGTAGTTCACCTGGTTCGAGTCTTCGTTTTTTTCCCAGTCGTTCGTTCATCACGTGACAGCCCCATAAGCCCAAACCCGAAGACTTATCAGATAAGAGGTGAGGTGAGCTAATCATAGACTGAAGACCCAGGTAAACAATGAATTAATCTTTTCTGTTTCTTATAGCAGTTTTGTATGGTTTGTAGTGTGATCAACGTTTGCGTAAGTAGTAGACGTGTTAGGGAAGTAACACGTAACATTTAAATTATATTTTGCTAAAATGAA
>NW_015505287.1:1005644-1047382 GCF_001515645.1 Sinocyclocheilus grahami | reverse complement strand
AAGACCCAGGTAAACAATGAATTAATCTTTTCTGTTTCTTATAGCAGTTTTGTATGGTTTGTAGTGTGATCAACGTTTGCGTAAGTAGTAGACGTGTTAGGGAAGTAACACGTAACATTTAAATTATATTTTGCTAAAATGAACGAAATGACTCGAAAAAAGATTCGTTCATTTTGCTGAACGAGACTCAAAGGTCCGAGTCGGTAAAATGATCCGAACTTCCCATCACTAATGGCTTGCTGAAAAGGAAAAAAAAATAGGGACTTTTATCCACTGGTTTTTGATTGGACTGTAAAAAGAGGGTGTTGCGTACCAGAAAAGAGGCAGATTTGAATGCGATTGGTTCAACTGCAGCGAGGCTTTGCATATGCCAGCAGGGAGGAGTCCATATATATGCATGGATGAATTATTCACAATAAAGCCAGTAACATGCATTAAAGGGGTCATATGATGCTAGGGCTAGACGATATGGCCAAAATTTATATCACGATATATTTCTTAATTTCCGTGCATTAACCAGGATAACGAGAATGAAACATGCTCCGAGTTGCTTCAGAAAACAAAAAAATAGAGCAACAACAAAAGCATGTTGCTGGAAATGGCTATATTATTGAAAATGCAAACTGATTGTCTGCCAGCAGGAGGCGCTGTGAGCGGTGGAACTAACGGGTTTCTCCAGTAATGGCTGTAAACAAAGCAGCTCCGCTCTTGAACGCTACTTTATCAGATAAAAATGCCATCTAAACTATTCTGAAGACAGTCGGTTCCCTTCAGAGATACATTCATATAAAACACCCGCGACGCGTTTTGATTTTGAAACGTTTTCTCATGTTAATTCAACAAAATCAAACGCCACAAATAAATCAATGTATGGGAAACACTGGTAATGTATATTGAAACATCAGAAATGTGATTAAAAATCATATCACCGTTATTGAAAAAAATTATATCACGATACATATTGATATTGAATTATTGTCCAGCCCTACGTGATGCTATTTTAAAGATAATTATTTTGTGTATTTGGTGCTTAACCAATGATTCCTAATTGCATCTACTTCCGGAAGGCCAAATAAAGTGCTTTTGCTTTCGCACTGAAACACAGCATCTCCCTGACATGACTGCATCAACACTACTGCTGTTCCTGAAACATTTGGGTGGCATTATGCTAATATTTCCACATAGTGACGTAGATGTGTGGGGGCGTGTTAGAACGAGGCATTTTAGGTAGGTGTGGCTGACTCTTAACTTTAATAAAGAATATCTCTTTGGATTTGAGACTTTAGTCTTTGCAACTTTACAGATCTTCTTTATGCACCAAGAGCTTGTAACACTCGAAAGAGAAAGGAAAACTTGAAATCGCATCATATGACCCCTTTAAGAAAATCAATCAATTCAAGTCCATTTTGATTTCATGTCAACTCCAAAATCAATCAGCCTATCCAGGACAAAGCATCAGAGCACCTGTTTCAATGTAACTGTTGCCTTATTAAAGTTGAACTTCACAGCTGAAAAGATGAGCTTTTAATAAAACTGGCTGTCTACCTAGAAACATGAAAAACACCCATAATGCACTTTGATTATGGCACCGCCCTTCTGCTATTCTGACTGTCTGTGGGTGAGAATACAAAACTGCAAAACATACTGCTCATTTACATACACTACCGACAATGTAAAAATAAAAAGCTAGTTGAAAATGGTCAAACTTATCCTTTAAGTGAACAAATAATGTGCCTCCAAAGCTCAAAGAATGACCAAAGAGAAAGCATCTACAGCAAGCTGACCTGACAGAGACCAACAGTTCTTGCATCAAATTTTCATAAAGACTACTTATCTCTGCATATTTTAGTTGTGACACATATGGTACCATTAGGTCTCTCTCTCTCCATAATGTATTAATCTAATCATGCTGGTGGCAAAATTGTTCAAAATTTAACACGGAATCGAGGATAAGAACACAGTGGAAAGAATAAAGCCATATGGAATTATCTGCTTGAATGTCATGATAGACATGATTTTATGAGCTGTGAATATTAACAAATATGGGCTACATCTCCAATGGTTCACGGCATACAGTAGTTATATGATGAAGCAAATGCACCAGTGGGTGGAGTGAAGGAGCATCCTCCTTGTTGCTTTGATGTTTGTGGAGAACTTGGATTTTATTGCACAATAGCACAGTTATCAAATCCATACCTCCGTCAACACAAAAGTATTACACAAATAGTCCGGAAGCATGAATAAAAAGTCAGGTGGGGAGGGTCAAGAGGGGAGTCCTCGAGCAGAAAACCTTGTTCAGATAATCCTGAACCATAATCATCACTGAACTCAAATCACAAATAGGCTAACTTGTATTTACAGACACATAGCCTACGTGCGATTTATGTAGAGTGCCCTGATAAATGGCGCTTTGAGGGCATGTTTTCTTCAGGTGCTTTACATATTCAAAGCATGCATTGGTTTCCATATCTGATAGGCTACTTTTATTGTGCGAACGCACTAAAAATAATTCAATGATTTTTGTCAAAAATGTTTACATAGCGCGACGTTGAACAGCAAAGGAATTCATCAAATGTATAAATCAAATCTATCACAAACAGAGGAATTCTTCCATTAGTTTGACCAGCGAACACTACAGCAATGTAAACAACACCTTCAATACAATGCGACACCTCCATCTCGTCACCATCAACAATACTATCGACACCAAGACAAAACAACATTTAGAATATGCTTAGTGATACGATACAGTATAGTATTTATTATTGACGCATCAGACAAAAGAAATGTGTTTTATTTTTATTGCGTAGAGTAAATCACTAACAGGAGCTGCGCTTATTCAAATCATCCTCACACTGGCAGCGATGGAAACGATTCTCCAAAGACGCAGAGGAGAGATTTGACATAACCATGCAGCCCTCCAAAGGTAGCATAAAAATGCGCGTTCTCTAATCGAATAAACGACATAAAAGAATTTTAATGTCAAGTGAATGACACGAGGAGGACCCTCAATCAATAAAATATTCGATTTGCGCGCAAAGCGAAGCCTTCGCAAATAGGTTAAGCCGCTCTCTAAACATCTAGCACGAGCAGAATAAATCCGAGTCGAAACACAAAACAAAACGAATACACAGTTACAAACCTTTGCTTTCTTCCCTTTCATCCTGATTCTCCTCAGCCGTCGTTTCTGGTTTCATCCCATCCATTTGGAAACGAGTATGTTGGATACACTTCCCTTTGCCTGGTCTCTCTCGCTCCAATATAGGAGTATTTTACAGTCCACCTCAAATATGTAAATGTTTTGTCAGAACGGATGTCGCGCAGATAATTGATTCATAAACGATACGAGCTCGGCCGAAGAGGATCTCGCGTAAAGGAAGACTACAAGCAGATACACGGAGGAGAGAGAATCCGTGAGAGGCGAGGAAAAACAGCCACTCCACTGCCAGTCAGGTTGACATAAACAGTCCCAGCTGTAAACAGTCACACATGCTCACTCTCTCTCCGTCCCCCTCCCTCTCTCTGTCCCCCTCCCTCCCCGAATTGATGGGACGACAGAAAGCATAAACTGCACTTATTAGGATAGGGGTTACATATGAATTAAAAGTGATGTGTGCTAAATGAGACCTAAAGACACTTCAACTATTATTTTATTCTAAACATCCACATTTAAATGGTGAGTGCCCCCTGTTTTTTAATAATAATAAAACAATGGTCAAACAAAGAAATACCATCTGTCTGGAATCCTCTTAAACAGTATTAACTCTCATGCACATGACCTTCTGCTGCATTCAGCTAAACAAAAGACTTGCACGTACTGGTAAAGTCAACTGTCCAGGAAAGAGAGCACACTAAATACCATCGCTATCATTACCATTTAAGGAGCCTTAAAACCCAGAGGGTATATATGAGGTCGTATTTCAACAGTCACCCAGTTCAAAAGCAGACACTCATGGGGAGAGTCACATTAAATCCTGATCCTGAAATAGATGGCACCCTATAGTTTATAGGGTTAATGAATGTACAGTATACTTGTACACAACTAATACTAATAAAATGGACATGACTAATAGCATAGCTAAGTAATGTAAACTTAGTGTAATTTCTAAATGTCTGGGTTTTAGCTTTAAGCTCCTATTGTTTCCCGGCCGATCCCACCTTCTCACAAATACCTGCATGCTATTGGTCAAACTACTTTTCAGTCATTACCTTCAGCAAATATGAACACAAAACCAGAACCCAGGAAAAAGAGGATGCATGGTCACCCTATACTAGTATGCTGTAATAGTGATGGACCTGCATTTGTTACCCTACAGATATTGCTACTTATAACCCATAAAATTTTGTTTTGTTGGTATAACGCTTTTAGGCTGCTTTAGCGATATAATAAACTTCTGTAAGTAGACCTAATTGTATTATACATGAAAATGACCCATAACATTTTTGTGGAACCGCAATAGTGTTTTATCACACTAAAAAAACGGCAGCATCTAAATTAAGTGGTTCTATTTAAGTCAAAAATATGATTTAATATTGCTCATTTATACCAACAAAACTACTTGATATGGGTTATATGATGTACAAATACATCTTTAAAGTAGCACTTGCAGGTTACCACTTTATGCAGTGCATAAAAATACAAAAGTGAACTGAGAAAGGCGTAGAGATTACTGTCCATCTCATTAAAACACCTTCCCTCCTCAGGCATCAAAAACACAGCAAGTAAAGGAATGCGAGTGGTAGTGGATGTGCTGTAAACAACCTCAAACGTCTGGTTGTAATTTAGAGTTCTTACCTCCTTTAAAGTGTCACATTTTACAAGCAATTTAGGATGAAATATACAGTTTATGTCAACAAATTTGAGCCTATCTTTTACTTCCTGGAAGGTTGCTGAACTGAAACAACCTTGTCTTGGTGGAAGAGGAGAGATTAGAAGATATTGATCTACGCTTCTCACTGAAATTACAGTATATATAGTAATGAACTGAGGAGTAATAAGAACAAATCAGGAGGAGAATTTGTGTGTATTTACATTTATTTGAAAGATATATGCCCTACACTCTTAAAAATAAAGGTGCTTCAAAAGGTTCTTCACAGTGATGCCATAGAAGAACCATTTTTGGTTCCACAAACAACCATTCAGTCAAAGGTTCTTTAAAGAACCATCTCTTTTTTACCTTTTTGTAATCTGAAGAACCTTCTTTCGCCACAAATAACCTTTTGTGAAACAGAAAGGTTCTTCAGATGTTAAAGGATCTTTATGGAACCATTTAGACAAAAAGGTTATTCTATGGCATCGTGAAGCACCTTTATTTTTAAGAGCGTAACATTAATTAGTTCCACTATTTTGGGGGGTTGGGGGGGGGTGGGCTAAGACCATATAGGATCCGATGGGACACACTGGAACTTGTCATGACGCGGGGCTCAGGGACCGTTTTGCTCTGACATACTACAATAATCTCTAAATTTATAGGTCACTGTCACAGATTAAGTGTTTGTCTGGTAGATGAGAAATGGTGTCTGGCACAGTTTATCTTCTCATCACCAAAAAAACAAAAACAAAACATACACAACACATACAACCTTTTTTAACCTTTTTTTTTAAACCTTTTTTAATAAGTACAAAATTATAAGATATTGGCCAAGGTGTCAAATTTGCAAACCTTGGAAAAAGGAGAGGTAAATTTTGTAGAAATTTGTTTTCACTTTGACATTAAAAAAGAACACATTTGTTGCTCATTGTCGAAAAAGCCAAACTAAATCAGTTGTGTTTTAATGTTGGGAAAAAACCACACACACTTTTCCAAGGGGTGAATACTTTTTTATAGGAATTGTAGTCCTGCCAAGTTTTTACTGCAAAGCCTTGGAGCTTTTTAAGCCTTGAAGTTTTTTTAGAGATATACTCTCTCTTTCTCAGGTCAATGTAAAACAGAGGCACTTGGTCAAGAAGAGAAGTATGTTTTATCTATTTGTCTATAAAAGTGGAATTCTATACACCCTCAGAGTACAACAGCCCACTCTCCCTCATAACAACAGCATAATCCCTCATGGCTGTGTAGTTTAATTACTCTGTTCGCTGTTTATTAACAGGGACAATAGCTACATTTGAGGTCTCTACAGAAGCTCAGAGTAAGAGCCATTTAGCTGACAATAGAGAAAATAACGGATGAACGTTGGCTGCAATTTGTGTTGCAGAACTTCATTATGCCAACAAACTGTCAACCACTGAAAAGCCTTCAATAAACACGGTTTAGGACTAATCGTAGTTTTAAACTATGTTAATTATTGATAACAGCAGAACCAGCTGTGGGTAAAAGAAAAGAAAATATTGTGATTGTTCAAAAGAAAAAAAAATTTAGTGGGTAATAACGATATTCATGCAGTGTTTTAATGACCACAAAGGAAAAAGTTAAAAAAAATCACAATAATAATAATAATAATAATAATAATTTAAAGATTAGTAAAAAAGTCAAAATTAAAAGAATAGTACAGACAAAAAAAAGAAACTATAACAGCAGAAAGCACCAAAAATAACATTAAATGACATGGTACACATTCAATTCTTAATCTGATTTATGTTTGTTTTGTTTTGTTTCTTTTTAGCACATGGCCTGAGTAAAGAGATTTTATGTATTCCTGTTGAACAAAGCAATATTTGCTTTTAGGAATGTACTTTTTACCCATAATAAAATTGTATTACAATTGGCGGAGATGTCTTTCAAGCTTTGTCAAATAAGCAGCCTATTGTGTAAGGGATAAACTCAAAAGGAAACGATAAAAAAATAAAATAAAATTAATAGCAGACTAATGGTCTATTCACATTAAAAGAAGAATTGCACTGGAACAATGGCATAACCCCAATGCACATTTCAGATGGTCTGCCATTCAAGTATCAGAAGTACAGAATGCAAGGGAAGAAAGTTCAAGATGCTAATTTCCTTAATAACTCCAATATGTGCCATTTGATTTATTTATGAGAGAAAGAATCAAAAAACAGAATCTCTAGCTTCACATCCATCTTTAATGCTGTTTCCAGATAATTCAGTGTTTCATGTGGGTTAGCAAAACACTAACCCACATGAAACACATGTTAGTGCATCTGGTTATTGCGTGTTCATTGCCAGACCATCAAAAAAATAATAAGTCGATAGGAATGTATCTAATCAAAATCTTGTTTGCATCACACATTTGTGTTTAGTTAAAGGCCTGTTCACACTGACAAAATGCAATTTAAATAGCACAACATATACAATGAATGGATGAACATATGAACTCATGTCTCAGTCTGCATATTTTCTTCAAAATCAGAAAAAAAGAGAGCCACTAAAAATGTTGGATTGTCAAAGTGTGAATACTAGTATTCAGAATCAGAAAGAGCTTTATTGCCAAGTGTGTTCACACACACAAGGAATTTATCTTGGTGTTAGGAGCTTCCGGTATAGAGAATACAAACAAAGTGCAGACATACATAAAATGAGAGAATAGACAAAATTATGAATAACAATAGTAATAAAATATACAGAAAAAGGAAAACTGTGAATGTGCATATGTGCTATTTACAGATGAAGGTTTAATGAGTTATTTACAGCTGTGCAGTACTGAGGTGTGTTATGTGTTTTTTCAGGTGCGATATGGCCTGGCGGGATAAACTGTTCTTGCGTCTGGCTGTTTTGGTGCACAGCGCTCTGTAGCGACAGCCAGAGGGCAACAGTTCAAAGAGAGAGTGGGCTGGGTGTGAAGGGTCCAGAGTGATTTTCTTAGCCCTTTTCCTTACTCAGGCGATGTAAAGATCTTGGAAGTTGGGTAGAGGGGCACCAATAATCCTCTCATCAGTCCTGATTGTCCGTTGTAGTCTTCTGATGTCTGTTTTGGTAGATGAACCAAACCAAACAGTTATAGATGAACACAGGACAGACTCAATGATAGCAGAGTAGAACTGTTTCAGCAGCTCCTATGGCAGGTTGAACTTCCTCAGCTGGCAGAGGAAATACAGCCTCTGCTGGGCCTTTTTGACAATAGAGTCAATGTGATTGTCCCACTTCAGGTACTGAGAGATGGTGTTGCCCAGCAGGAACCTGAATGACTCCACTGCAGTCACAGTGCTGTTAATGATGGTGAGTGGGGAAGAGTGCAGGGGGCTTCCTCCTGAAGTCCACGATCATCTCCAGTTTTGAGAGTGTTTAGCTCCAGGTTGTTAAGACTGCACCAGACAGCCAGCTGCTCAACCTCCTGTCTATAAGCAGGCTCGTCTCCGTCCTTGATGATGCCGATGACTGTTTGATGTCGTCCACAAACTTCAGGAGCTTGACAGAGGGGTACTTTGAAGTGCAGTCATTTGTATACAAAGAGAAGAGCAGTGGGGAGAGAACACATCCCTGAGGAGCTCAAGTGCTGATTGTGATAGTCCTGGATGTGTATTTGCTCAGCCTCACTAGCTGCTGCCTGTCTGTCAGGAAGCTGGTGATCCACTGACAGATGGAGGTGGGCACCGAGAGCTGGGTCAGTTTGTCTGAGAGAAGGTCAGGCATGATGGTATTGAAGGCCGAACTGAAGTCCACAAATAAGGTCCTTGTGTAATTCCCAACTGATCAAAGTGTCTTTATAACCCCCTGCCCTAAGCCCATGTGAAGCAGGATTTCCAGATGCATAATAAATACTTTAAGATGGGGTGTATATTTGCCTTTAAAAATATAGCCCCACTGAGGGTGAAAACATTAGTTAGCTTCTCAAATTCTCAGAGAAGAGGATGTGAAAACTGGGTCAGAATTCTACTTGTGTTGCTGAACTTGTCATTATTTCCCAACTGATCAAAACTAAATCAAATCAAACCAAAACACTGCACAGTGCACACAAATATTAAGGCCTGTTCACATCAAGAAAAACAGCTACGTATAAAGATAACTAAAACTATAACTGAACACTGAACTGACTGGAGCTACATAATGACACTAACTGTTGGAGCTTCTTTACAGCAGAATTTGAGGTCCGCGTCATTGATTCCTTTATTTTCCTGACAAAATCTTGTAAGTGCAACAAAAATAAATGTGACTTAAAGGCACAATAAGTAATTTTTGCCGCTAGAGGGCGCATATTCAAAACAAACAAATGTTCCACTTTGATGTTCCGCTCCTTCCAGTCGTGTGTATGTGGGAAAAAAAAGCAGCGCTGTTTTATCATACTAGATACATTTGAAAGTTCTATTATAATGCTGCTCTGTGCGGTTGTCACCGGTCAAGCTCTTTAAAGCAGGATGAATTCTGATTGGCTGTCAATATTTTTATGGTTCATCAGCAGAAAAAAAAGAACACTCTGAACGTGATTCCAACTATATCATTCCTTGTCGTTTTTGTTATATGTCGATGTTACTATTCTCATAGAATTACATAAATTATTAAAACTTTATAGTTATCGCTTCAGTTATTGTGCTTTGTGTGAATGAGCCTTTATTCTACCTCTTCACATAACTAAATTCTATTCTACGTATGTAAAAAAAAAAATTGGAAATCTATTTGGAAATCCAGACATATGGTTGGTCTAGTCTAGTTCATTTGAGACAGAACAACCCAGTGGACACATCTCTCCAGTAATGAGCCCATTACTGTTCTTTTATGTGCCCTGACTAGAGAGTTAATGTGGAAATAGGGGTTGCAGCACACTGAAAGGTTTCCTTTTGAAGTCCTGTAAACAAAAAAGTAATTAAAGTTGACAGACAGGGCCTAGTCCTGTTCCACTTAGGAGAGAGGTTTTCAATGAGACCAGAGTGATGCCTCAGATGTCAAAGTTTAGGAAGAGAAAGATGCAAGTTAAGGGTGAAGTGATATTTGTTGTTAAAATACTGTCTCCTAGCTTACTATGCAGAACAACTGTAAGTAATCCATAGGTAGGTTTTCTCCAAAACATGTGATTCTAAACTGTGATTGTTACACCACTGCTCTATGTGTCTGAGCAGCCTGACATACAGTAGCAGCACTGGCTTAACCAATAGGTTGAGAAGTAGATACTCTATTTACTATTAAATCAACATCAAAGAATCAATGAACATTTCAACAGAACAACAAAAGAAAGACACAAGGCTTATATGCTCCTGTAATTTGTGCCCCTAACCGTCCCTAACTAACCCCAGATTTTTATGCAATCCACTTGGCCAATTTAAATAAGTACTTTAGTCCTGTGGCACAGAGTACTGCTGTTTAATGCCAACAGAACTCATGACAGTGTCTCTATAGCAACATGTTAGCACTGCTGAGAGACAACAAAAGGAATGTTAGGAGAGGTTTTAATCATTCAAAACTGCTATGAACCAACACTCGGGTATCTACATACAGTATTCCATATACAGTATCTGGTTTAACACCATCTATTTCTCATTAAACGATCATAACAGTATCAGTAGTTTTACATTTGTTAGATTGCAGCTCCATTTTAAAATGGTATAGTAACTCATAATGTTATAGATAACTCATCAACATTCATATTCATAAATGTTAGTATTGTAAATTTACTGTTGTTCTGTAAAATAAAATAATAAGACAATAATAATGATAATAATAATAGTTACAACAGCTCTATGAATACATTTATTGTAACATTCACACAGTGTTCAAATTGGGATCTATAATATTTTATAAGAATTCTCTTCTGCTCAGCAAGGCTGCATTTATTTGTACAATAAAAAAAAATACATGCCTGATTCAAGAAGGGGGTCTCAAAATGGGCAAAAAATATTATTTTACTTATTAATTTGAAGTTAAATTGCACTTTGTTGGTATAATGTCTGCTAGAATGTTAAAAGTGTTAAGTACATATTTTTAAATAGTTGTTTTGTAATTTGTCACACTCACACTGGACGTACCATCTAGAGTTCTTCAAACAATGAATGGAGGATGCTGAATACTGGCTTTTCTTTTTATTTCGTTTTTTCCCAAGCCAATGAAGTGCAGAGTGCTCACGGGTGCAAAACATAGAAAAAATTCCATAGGGGAAAATCCCTTAAGGGTACCAATAAAAATCCTACTTCAAAGTACAAAAACAAACAAACAAACAAACAAACAAAAACAAACAACCTTGGTTCAGGTTTAACAATGATTCAATCAGAGGACTCCTCAATAGCTACTACACTCACTGCACCCCAGCTAAAGACTCCCCGACTGCTTCATTACATGAGAATTTATACACTTGGGTTCAACCATTTCCCAGAAGCCGTAATATCACATGACAATAATATGAAGCATTAACACATAAAAGGATTAAACATCGAATAACACTATTTCCTTCAATACACCAAATCTCAATAGCACAATATACCATAACTTCAATTTAGCAATAATTATAGAAAGTCAAATAAAAGAACTCATAAAACTGTTTCCACCCCTTTCCAGTCATACTTGGTATCTCTCGTGCCCCCCCCCCCCCCCCTCTGCAGACGACCACTGTCGTCCTTAGTGTCGAACCTCCACCCCACCAAGAACCGAGGTTGAAAAGCCCGTTTCAGCATTTACTTCCTCTGGGATGTGGGACAAAAAAATCAGCAACCTTGTTTCTGGCTCCCGGGCAGTATTTCACTGTGAACTGGTAGGGCTGAAGAGACAAAGCCCATCTTGTAATCCGGGCATTGGAGTCCTTCATTGGATCCAACCATTGCAGAGCTCGATGGTCGGTTTCTAACACAAAGGGTCTTCCCAGAAGGTAGTACCGGAAGGAATCTGTGGCCCATTTTATGGCCAGGCACTCCTTCTCCACTGCTGAATAACAGGTTTCTCACGGGAACAGTTTCCGGCTCAAGAAGGCCACTGGTCTGCGGTCTCCATCCACTTCCTGCACTAACACCGCCCCCAGTCCAACTCCAGAGGCATCTATCTGCAGGATGAATGGTTTCTGGAAGTCCGGGCTCAGCAAAACGGAGTCTCCACGTACTGCCTCCCGTAAGTCCTGGAAAGCTCGCTCACATTGCTCCGTCCAGACCACCTTGTTGGGAACTGTGGCTCTAGTGAGATCTGTAAGCACTTCTTGGGATTGATGGTAAGACCTGCTGCCTTAATTCTCCCTAGGACTTGCCACAGATGTTGACAGTGGTCTTCCCAGGTTTCACTGAAGATGACCACATCGTCCAGATAAGCTGCAGCAAACTCCCGAGTGCCTTGCAGGATCTGATCCATTAGACGTTGGAAAGTCGCTGCCGCCCCCTGCAGGCCAAATGGCATAACCCGGAAATGGTATAGCCTAAAAGGGGTTTTAAAAGCTGTCAGTTCTTTAGCTCTGGCAGTTAAAGGAACCTGCCAGTACCCCTTACATAAGTCCACGGTGGATAGATATTTGGCCCTGCCCAGTCTTTCCACTAACTCATCAATTCTTGGCATCGGATAGGGGTCTACCCTAGACAAGCTGTTAATTTGTCTAAAGTCAATACAAAACCGCAGGGTGCCATCTTTTTCCGGGACTAGGACAATGGGGCTACACCACTCACTCTGGGAGGGTTCAATCACCCCCATGGAGAGCATAATGTCTAGCTCATCTTTAAGCACCGTTACCAAGCGTTCAGGGATCCGATAACTCTTCTGGCGGGCTGGTGTTGCCTCCCTAAGGATGACATCATGTAGCACCAGGTCAGTACACCCCAGTTTCTCCTGAAACAACTCAGGATCCAACCGCTGCTTTACGTGGTCTCTTTGGGGCTGCTCTAGATGGGATACATCCACTGCTTAATGGACACAGCTGGTTGGAAAATACTGTTCTGCCGGTTCCTCTTCTTCCCTGACCACCTGAACACAGAAATGAGCAGCCTCCGACTCAGCCCTAGGGTGGAATTCTTTCAACAAATTTGAAGATTTGCTTTTTCTTCCCCCGCTCTGGCATAAAGATCTCATAGGTGACACTGCCAGTTTTCCACACTATCATGTAGGGACCATGCCACTTAGCTAGCAACTTATTCTCACTGGTAGGCAGCAGCAGCAGCACCCTTTGGCCCGGCTCAAATGATCTCTCCCTTGCCTTCTTATCATACCACACTTTCTGAGTTTGCTGGGCTCTTTTGATGTTCTCCTGAGCCAATGATGTCATCTCTTCCAACCGCTCTCTCATTTGGATCACGTACTGGACCACACTGCAAGTACCATCCTTGGGTCCCTCCCACTGTTCTTTAAGCAGGTCCAACGGACCTCCCACCTGTCGGCCATATGACAGTTCAAATGGGGAGAAACCTGTGGAGGCCTGCGGCACCTCCCTGTAAGCGAACAACAGATATGGCAACCATTGGTCCCAGTCTGCCCCTGACTTAGAAACAAACTTGCGCAGCATGCTTTTTAGGGTTTGGTTGAAACGCTCGACCAAACCATCTGTCTGGGGGTGGTAAGTTGTGGTCCTAATAGCCCTAATCCCCAACAGTTGGTACACCTGTTTTAACAGCAAGGACATAAAATTAGTACCCTGATCGGTTAAAATTTCACGGGGAACGCCCACCCTAGAAAACAGCTGCACAAGGCACATCTGTCTGGGGGTGGTAAGTTGTGGTCCTAATAGCCCTAATCCCCAACAGTTGGTACACCTGTTTTAACAGCAAGGACATAAAATTAGTACCCTGATCGGTTAAAATTTCACGGGGAACGCCCACCCTAGAAAACAGCTGCACAAGGCAGTTAGCTACTTGTCTAGCTTTGATGTTTCTAAGGGGAAAGGCTTCGGGATACTTGGTGGCATAATCACAGATCACTAGAATGTACCTGTTCCCAATCTTACTTCTCTCGAGGGGCCCCACTACATCCATTCCCAGGCGACTGAAGGGTGTGTCAATAACGGGCAATGGTAATAAATGTGCGGGTGCCACTCTCCTCCCTGAAGTCATCTGACACTCTGTACAGGTACGAATGAACTCAGTTACATCAGTATATATCTTAGGCCAAGTGAACCGACTTGCAATCCTTGCTAATGTTTTATGTTTGCCTAAGTGTCCAGCCCATGGAACAGAATGTCCCAGAGTCATAATGGTATGGCGCATTGATTCCGGAACTACTACTGCCTCAACTTCCCCTTTCACCTGATATAGTATTCCCTTCTTCAGGATGTACTTTTCCTCCATTAAACAAGAGACAATGTCATTTCTAACCCCATCTACCTCAGACACCTTCTGGAACCAGTCTTGTAAAGTAGAATCTTTTTCCTGCAGTTCCACTATGTCCTCAGGGATAATCACGTTAAGAGGCCCTTCAGGTAACGGTAGCTCCTCAACCTGCCTATTCTCCACACTACCCCCAAATTTAAGCTTACGCCTTTCCTTTTTAGATTTATGTCTTTTCTCACAGGCTGCCTCAACATCAACATCAGCAAATGGCAACTCACTGAAGTCTGCTCTAGCACTCTGAGCCCGGGTTACCGCATAACAGGACTGAACCTGGGACACCAAATCACAGAGAATGGGGAGATCTTGCCCTAGGACTACCTCCCGAGGTAAGTGGGCCGAGACAGCCACATGCAACAAGAAAGTCTGCCCCTGCACTGTTAAGTAAACCTCAGCAGTAGGATACTCCCTAACTTCTCCATGCACACAGCAAACTTTACTGAAGGTCTGAGTCATATATTCATCCTCCGGAACCAAGCTGTCATGCACTAGCGTCTGAGTGCTACCTGTATCCACTAAGGCTTTGGCTGACTGACCATTCACCAGTACCTGTATCAATAATTCTGTGGTGTGTGCTTGCAAAGACTCGTGTGGCGGGTGGGGGCATGGAACATAAGAGAGAGCAGAATGCTTCACCTTCCTGGATGGACAAAGGGGATTAGTATGTCCTAACTCACCACAATAATAGCATCTAACTTCCTGCTTGTTAGTTCTATCGCCTTGCTTACCAGCAAAACTCACTTTACATTGGGCATGACCACCCTCGCCCCCAGACTTACTTGGCCCTCTTTGATTCCGACCTCCAAAGCTGCGCTGGGCATCTCGGCGTGCGGCCAGGTACCTCTCTGCCAGCTTGGCTGCTTCTTCTGCTGTGGCCGGATCATGCTCCTTAATCCACACAGCCATGTCAGGATTCATCATTCTCATAAATTGTTCCAAGATAATGAGTTCCGACATCTGCAGGATAGTGCAGGCCTCTGGCTTTATCCACTTCGAAAAGAGATCTTTCAGTCGCACATAGAGTTCCCGGGGGGTCTCATCCAGTAGAATCTCTGAAGAGCGAAACCTTTGCCGGTAGATCTCTGCATTAATCTCATATTTTATCAGAATCGCCTCCTTGACTTTGTCATAGTCCTGAGCATCAGCCCCATCCATGGCCACATAGGCACTACGTGCCTTTCCTGTTAACAGGGGAACCAGTCTTATCGACCAATTGGTTTTAGGCCATCTGCATGCGGTGGCCAATCTCTCAAAAGTCGTCAGGAACTGCTCAATGTCGTCATCTCTTGTCAAGGGATGTAACCTCGGCTCAATACTTCCTGCTGATGTACCTTCTCCTACAGGCACTGGACTTACAGTTGGAGAGGTTGTCTGATCTTCCTGTCGGTCCCCTCCTGCCTAGATCTCCAAGACCTGGTGCTGAATTTGCTGGAATTGGTGCTGCATACTCCACCAGCACTGGTCTTGCTTCACCATTACTTGCTCCATTCGATCGTCACGGGCTGCTTGTGACTGCAGGAAAACTTTAACCAGGCCGGCCAGTTCTGACACCATTCCTTCTGTTGAGCCCACTGCAGGAGAAGATGTTATGGGGTCACTCACACTCTCAGCAACTGTTTCTGCCACCTCAGCAGTGCTGGATGCCTCCTGACTTAAACCTGGCTGTTCTTGTAGCAATCCACCTCGGTCTTGTCTGGTCTTGGGTGGCATTATGATCCCACTTCTGACACCATTTGTCACACTCCCACTAGACGTACCATCTAGAGTTCTTCAAACAATGAATGGAGGACACTGAATGCCGGCTTTTCTTTTTATTTCGTTTTTCCCAAGCCAATGAAGTGCAGAGTGCTCACGGGTGCAAAACATAGGAAAAATTCCATAGGGGAAAATCCCTTAAGGGTACCAATAAAAATCCTACTTCAAAGTACAAAAACAAACAAACAAACAACCTTGGTTCAGGTTTAACAATGATTCAATCAGAGGACTCCTCAATAGCTACTGCACTCACTGCACCCCAGCTAAAGACTCCCCGACTGCTTCATTACATGAGAATTTATACACTTGGGTTCAACCATTTCCCAGAAGCCGTAATATCACATGACAATAATATGAAGTATTAACACATAAAAGAATTAAACATCGAAATAACACTATTTCCTTCAATACACCAAATCTCAATAGCACAATATACCATAACTTCAATTTAGCAATAATTATAGAAAGTGAAATACAAGAACTCATTAAACAGTTTCCACCCCTTTCCACTCATACTTGGTATCTCTCACTCCCCATGATGCAACACAGCAAAGGTATAAAAAGGCTGACAAAAGTCCTTTCGGGTCTTTTACTCAGTTCAAGATGGCCACCACTATGTATGCTGATCCAGGTAATAGCCAACCGTTTATAAGAAAAGCTTAAATGTCCACTGGTTTTAGTGTTCAGGTGTGTAAATGTGTATGTGTATGTGTGTGGGTGTCATCCATCTCTCCACCTTGCTGACACATCCAGGTAAATAAAGAGTTTTAAAACCCAAGTATGTGTTTATGTCTTAATGCAAAAAAGGGCCAGGCAGAGGGAACAGAGGGCAGCTCTGTGACATAATTGATTTTTTATTTGAAAAGCAAGACAAAACAGTAAAAAGCACATTTTGGCAATTTGTTTATGCAATGGTGAAAAAAACATGACAAAATACATGTTCGTTCAGTATTTAGTATTTGGCCTTCGGCCCAGTGTTTCATTTTGTTCGGCTGAGGCTTTGACCAGGAATTTTCATTTCGGTCTATCCCAACTGTTTTTGCTACCTAATATTTTTGTGGAAACTATGATACATTTTTCCATGATTCTTTGATAAATAAAAGGTTTTAGAGAACCGCATTTGTTTGAAATAGAAATCTTTTGTTTTTGTTGTCACTTTTGACCCAGTTAATGTGTTCTTGCTGATTTTTTTCCCATCTTATCCCAAACCTATTAGTGTCACGGAACTGCTGCTGTGAAGGAGCACAGAACAAAGGAGCGAGGAGATGTAGGAGAATTTACTAATTTTAATAATCAAAAGGAAACAGAAAAACACACATAGCAAGGTTGACATGAACAATTCCAGACAAGGGAGAACAGAATGGGCTCGAACTCAAATAGGGCAGATAACGAGGGGTAGACAGGGGATGAGGATAACTAATAACAAGGAACAGGTGATTACTAATAATGGTAAAAAGGAACTGAAAGGACCAAATAAGGATAAACAGGAACTTAACAGGAACACACACATGACAGATATCGCTCCCCTGCCGGAAGGCATGTGCCGCGCCGTAACAGTACCATCGGGGAGTGGGGGTGGGTGCCCTGGAGGCTGGTGCAGGACAGGAATAGGGTGGAAACTGTAGCGACTCAGCTCATGACAGGAAATATGAATAATTAACCATAACTAGTTATAATTAACTATTCATATTTTAGATCCACTGTAGATATTTAGCTGACCACTCAGGGTCAACTGTCTTGTCAATTCTAAGATGTTAATTTCCTGGTTAAGGGAAATAACTTTCTTACTGTACAATTCTATACGTTTGTAACGTAAATCTGCATGATTATTGACTCCGGTTATGAGTAAACAATGAACACGTCAAGTGTGATACAGGTAAGGTTTTATTAACTACATAAACACTTAAACTAGTCTAACATACTACATAAACACATTAAGCTGGTCTAACATACACATACACACACACACACATACAGTTGGTATAGGAAAGGGTTAAAGTTTAACTCAGCATAGAAAGAGGCATAAAGAATGGATTTTATGGAACACTTTGCATGTATATTCAACAGATCAAAGCCTTCAGGGATACGTCAGATTCTTAGTTCAAACACACCTTTGTAAAAAGGTGTAACTGATACTTAATGTATCAATTAATAAGACTAAGTTTGATACTTGCGAGTCTCGGCTGTCTGAAAGAGATTCCTGATGCAATCTTAAGGTTTCCAGTTGATCTTTGCTGAATTTGGGTCGATGAAAAGAACCAGTTTGAGTCAGTGTCACTTGATGAATGGAAAGGACTAGGCCGAAGAAAGGCCTGGCACCGATGCTTTGGTATCCTGAAGCGTTTTTCTCACATCTTCATCTTTGCTTCTGACCGAACCACCGACTGGGGCGGGTCACATGAAGTGTGGCCTTTAAGGTCGGAGAAGATCCCCGCCTTTCAAGATGGGCTTGTCCAATGAGAGAGATGGAAATTCCGAGCGGGAGGTGGCAATTGCTGGAGGGTTTACGACTCTTTGTCTCTAAGCATGGTAATTTGCAAATGGACTTGAATCGAAATTACTAAAAGTTCTCAGGACCCTAATATATATTGCCTATGTACCAATATATAATATACACGCTTGTTTCGATCATAAGAAGGCGAATTCATAGATACTAAACACAATATATGTAAGGTTATATGAATGAGTGGTTTATCGTAAGCATGAATAAAATAGTCTATAATACAACAGATTAATACAAAACAGCAATAATATACACAATGGCCTGAAGAATATGTGTGTTCATTCAAAGAAAGGTTTTCCTATGAATTAATTAGTAGAAAAGTCAATTTCTGCTCTGCCTTCCCTATGGGGACAAAGAGTGGGTTATTCTACTCACATTCCTGGGGGGTCATAAAACCAGTGATATCATGATTAGTTGTCATGGTGACCAGAGGGCCTGGTGTTCAGCAGAAATCCTGGCATCCAGTTTATTGAGTGAGGGGACTGTGACGATTTGTTAATCTAATGAATAATTGATTTGTTAAATCAAATTAAAATTAGTGTGTCAGATTGGTCGAGACGCTACAAGACCATGAGAGCCTCCAGGGCGGATCTGGGAGTTCAGGGGGCCATGGCGGAGCAGACAGCCCCCCCCCCAAAAAAAATGTTCTTGGGGAAAACTAGGAATCCTGGGGGCTGCTCTGGAGGATCGGGCACTTGAGGGTGCTCTGGAAGGTGCTTTTGAGGAGCCGACTCTGGAGGGCGCTTACGAGGAGCAGACACTTGAGGGCACTCTGGAGGTGCAAGGCTGGTTAACTCGGGGGAATCAGGAGACGAAGGAGGGCTGGACGGGACCAGCGGAGACGAAGGAGAACTTTCTGGGGATGATTCCGGGGCAAGGACAGGAGCCGAGAACTTCGGAGGCAGTGCCATGTCCAGAAGCGCTAAGTCAGCGGCGGCCGGCGGGCTTGACGGAGAGCTGGTTCTGGACGCTCTCCACACCGGAGGATCCCTTCCCTCCAGCTTAGTCCAGTGGTGTCTGGAAGGTCCACGGGGCGATGGTAATTAGCCCCGATCCAGAACAAAGAGTTGAGCGTTGCATGATCTCGCATCATCCAGCACCGTATATACACGGCGAGCTCGCAGAACTCCCATGCATAATCCTCAAACAGGAGATCTCTGCGGGCTAGGGCCGAAAATCGTGCGGTGGTTTCCATTGCCGCCAGGGAAAACAGAAACAAAAAACTTTTCAAAAATGGAAAAGAAACACGGGGTGGAAAGGCGCCGCTCACTTTATGTCGGTCTGGAATTCTGTCACGGAACTGCTGCTGTGTAGGAGCACGGAGCAAAGGAGCAAGGAGATGTAGGAGAATTTACTAATTTTAATAATCAAAAGGAAACCGAAAAACACATGTAGCAAGGTTACTCAAATAGGGCAGATAGCGAGGGGCAGACAGGTGATGAGGATAACTAATAACAAGGAACAGGTGATTTCTAATAATGGTAAAAAGGAACAGGAAGGACCAAATAAGGACAAACAGAAACTAAACAGAAACACACACGTGACAATTAGTGGTATTCTATCATGTTTTCCACAAAAATATGCAGCACAGCTGCATATAGACGCATTTAGGTAGATCAGGGGCCACATTCCCTTTAAAAACAAACATAATCCACTGTGTCTTCAGCAGCTCAGATGTCGGGAGTAAATGACGACTGCTATGTTCATTATTACATCCAACAACAGAACATCTCAATCGCTTAGGAGCCATTCTTGTCTACTCCTGCTCCGGCGTCGAAAACAATGGCGGACTGATGACAGTTCACTACTCACATTCCTGGGGGGTCATAAAACCAGTGATATCATGATTAGTTGTCATGGTGACCAGAGGGCCTGGTGTTCAGCAGAAATCCTGGCATCCAGTTTATTGAGTGAGGGGACTGTGACGATTTGTTAATCTAATGAATAATTGATTTGTTAAATCAAATTAAAATTAGTGTGTCAGATTGGTCGAGACGCTACAAGACCATGAGAGCCTCCAGGGCGGATCTGGGAGTTCAGGGGGCCATGGCGGAGCAGACAGCCCCCCCCCCAAAAAAAATGTTCTTGGGGAAAACTAGGAATCCTGGGGGCTGCTCTGGAGGATCGGGCACTTGAGGGTGCTCTGGAAGGTGCTTTTGAGGAGCCGACTCTGGAGGGCGCTTACGAGGAGCAGACACTTGAGGGCACTCTGGAGGTGCAAGGCTGGTTAACTCGGGGGAATCAGGAGACGAAGGAGGGCTGGACGGGACCAGCGGAGACGAAGGAGAACTTTCTGGGGATGATTCCGGGGCAAGGACAGGAGCCGAGAACTTCGGAGGCAGTGCCATGTCCAGAAGCGCTAAGTCAGCGGCGGCCGGCGGGCTTGACGGAGAGCTGGTTCTGGACGCTCTCCACACCGGAGGATCCCTTCCCTCCAGCTTAGTCCAGTGGTGTCTGGAAGGTCCACGGGGCGATGGTAATTAGCCCCGATCCAGAACAAAGAGTTGAGCGTTGCATGATCTCGCATCATCCAGCACCGTATATACACGGCGAGCTCGCAGAACTCCCATGCATAATCCTCAAACAGGAGATCTCTGCGGGCTAGGGCCGAAAATCGTGCGGTGGTTTCCATTGCCGCCAGGGAAAACAGAAACAAAAAACTTTTCAAAAATGGAAAAGAAACACGGGGTGGAAAGGCGCCGCTCACTTTATGTCGGTCTGGAATTCTGTCACGGAACTGCTGCTGTGTAGGAGCACGGAGCAAAGGAGCAAGGAGATGTAGGAGAATTTACTAATTTTAATAATCAAAAGGAAACCGAAAAACACATGTAGCAAGGTTACTCAAATAGGGCAGATAGCGAGGGGCAGACAGGTGATGAGGATAACTAATAACAAGGAACAGGTGATTTCTAATAATGGTAAAAAGGAACAGGAAGGACCAAATAAGGACAAACAGAAACTAAACAGAAACACACACGTGACAATTAGTGGTATTCTATCATGTTTTCCACAAAAATATGCAGCACAGCTGCATATAGACGCATTTAGGTAGATCAGGGGCCACATTCCCTTTAAAAACAAACATAATCCACTGTGTCTTCAGCAGCTCAGATGTCGGGAGTAAATGACGACTGCTATGTTCATTATTACATCCAACAACAGAACATCTCAATCGCTTAGGAGCCATTCTTGTCTACTCCTGCTCCGGCGTCGAAAACAATGGCGGACTGATGACAGTTCACTCAGGGCAGGTCTGACGTAAAACACCAGTGTCAATCAACAATCGTGGGAGCGGCCTGTGTTTGTGTGACATCACACAGACAAGAATCTAAGAACGGCTTAATCTGAGAAAGGGGTTATGATTTTTGGGGATTTAAAAAAACCACTGGGTGGATTTTTATCATTATAGAGTGGTTGTGTACACACACTGCCAACACACATTTCAGTTCAAACAACATGTAAAAGTGAATTTTGCATCCGATGACCCCTTTAAATGTTGGTAACCAAAGAGTTGACAGTAGCTATTGACTTCCATAGTATTTTAGGAAGTCAATCACTACTGTCAACTGTTTGGTTACCAACATTCTTCAAAATATATTTTGTGCTCAACAGAAGAAAGAAGCTCATACAGGTTTGGAACAACTTGAGGATGAATACACGATAGATTTTCATTTTTGGGTGAACTGTCTCTTTAACTTAATTATATGATACTAATAGGATTAGCCAGATCACAAAACAGACAATGAATTAACAATGACTGTTGCTGAAAACGTTATGAAAACTACATATAGGCCTTTATCCAGAAAAGTTGGTATTAATCTTTGATACCAACAGTGCAGGTATGATAATTACAAAACACACACACACACCACAAAACTAAACAAAGGACTTGATCTATGTCCTTTAAACAGGCCAGATCTCCTGCTCTGAGAACTGCACAGAGAGAATGGAAGAAATCATGATAGTGCATCAAGAATTATCAGTATTTATTATCTCGTCAAAAGCTCATTCACCAGCTCGTTCACCATCTGTTATTATCAGTTCAGCTAAAATAGGCCAAGAAATAAAGGTAAAATATCTTTCTCACCCCCTCTAAATGATCTGTGTTGTTAGGTTTAAATCCCTCTTTGCAAACCCATAATCCTTTTGGCCCAGATTCTCAAGGGCAGGGTCTAAGGATGACATCACAGCAGTGGGCAAGCTGTTCATTCCCAAAGTAAAACTGTTTTAAAATATCCGGAAGCAATGCGTTACTTTAATAACAACTTTAGACAATAAAAACATTGCTTTCAAATATAAATAGAACTGGTTAATCTGTTGCATGTACATGCTTTCTTTCCATAGAGGTGCATGCCAGTTATATGTAACAATTATGATCATGGAAACTAAATTTTAGGTTAGCAGTTGTTCCATAACAATAGTCATAACTATGAAATATAATTGTCATTATGAAAACCTGTCATTATTTACTCACCCCTATGTCATTTGAAACCCCTTACTTTCTCCCATGGAACACAAACAGCACATTTTTTTCCCATATAATGAAACTGATGTGTTGCATTTGGTTCTTATGCCATGTGACAATAGTGTGCCCTCAAAAATGGCTTCGTTCGGTATTTAGTATTTGGCCTTCGGCCCAGTGTTTCATTTTGTTCGGCTTCGGCTTTGACCAGGAATTTTCATTTCGGTCTATCCCAACTGTTTTTGCTACCTAATATTTTTGTGGAGACTATGATACATTTTTCCATGATTCTTTGATAAATAAAAGGTTTTAGAGAACAGCATTTGTTTGAAATAAAAATATTTTGTTTTTGTTGTCACTTTTGACCCAGTTAATGTGTTCTTGATAAAAAAAAATTGTAATCTTATCCCAAACCTATTAGTGTCACGGAACTGCTGCTGTGAAGGACCATGGAGCAAAGGAGCAAGGAGACGTAGGAGAATTTACTAATTTTAATAATCAAAAGGAAACAGAAGAACACACATAGCAAGGTTGACATGAACAATTCCAGACAAGGGAGAACAGAATGGGCTCGAACTCAAATAGGGCAGATAACGAGGGATAGACAGGGGATGAGGATAACTAATAACAAGGAACAGGTGATTACTAATAATGGTAAAAAGGAACTGAAAGGACCAAACAAGGACAAACAGGAACTTAACAGGAACACACACGTGACAGATATCGCTCCCCTGCCGGAAGGCGCGTGCCGCGCCGTAACAGTACCATCGGGGAGTGGGGGTGGGTGCCCTAGAAATGACCATGAGAGCCTCCAGGGCGGATCTGGGAGTTCAGGGGGCCATGGCGGAGCAGACAGCCCCCCCCAAAAAAAAATTTTCTTGGGAAAACTAGGAATCCTGGATCTAGGATCGGGCACTTGAGGGTGCTCTGGAAGGCGCTTTCGAGGAGCCGACTCTGGAGGGTGCTTATGAGGAGCAGACACTGGAGGGCACTCTGGAGGTGCAAGGCTGGTTAACTCGGGGGAATCAGGAGACGAAGGAGGGCTGGACGGGACCAACGGAGACGAAGGAGGACTTTCTGGGGATGATTCCGGGGCGAGGACAGGAGCCAAGAACTCCGGAGGCAGCGCCATGTCCAGTAGCGCTAAGTCAGCGGAGGCCGGCGGGTTTGACGGAGAGCTGGTTCTGGATCGGGACTGGACACTCTCCAGACACCGGAGGATCCCTTCCCTCCAGCTTAGTCCAGTGGTGTCTGGAAGGTCCACGGAGCGATGGTAATTAGCCCCGATCCAGAACAAAGAGTTGAGCGTCGCATGATCTCGCATCATCCAGCACCGTATACACGGCGAGCTCGCAGAACTCCCGTGCATAATCCTCAAACAGGAGATCTAAATCCCAAGATATTTTACCTTTATTTCTTGGCCTATTTTAGCTGAACTGATAATAACAGATGGTGAACGAGCTTACTGTCATGGCGGGTCACAGTGTAAGGAAGAAGTGATGCAGCTCTATATGGAGCCAAGAAATGTGACAGATTTCCACAGGATAGTAAAAGCAATACCAAACAAAGGAGTGATCAAACTGAGGGCATATAAATCCGTAACGATCAATTGCACTAGACCAGGTGAATCTAATACATAACCATGGAAAGAAATGAGCGAAGGAAAATCAAGAGAGCAAAAGAACATGCAAACCAAACACAGAAATAAACCAGAATGTGATATTTGTCTAATGTTGGAAGAAGATGAATGGGAAAAAGTGCACAGAAAACTCTCACAATGATTTGTCTAACAATGGCTGCCTAACAACCAAGTAAAATTGATTTGTATAGAGCTTCTGACAATACACATGGTTTCAAAGCAGCTTTACAGAAAGTTATAGTTATGTCTGTAATGCCTTGGTGCTTTAAAATAGAGCAAGTTTTTGTGATGGATGATATGATAATTAATAACAATGAGTGATTTAGATTAGATCTAGCTATATTGTATTTATAGTGTTGTCTAGCACATATTTCAATATTCGGTCACAGGTCTGGATTGGGGATGCTGAATAGTGGTCTGTATTGTTTTATTTAAATATTTAAATGTTGGGCAGTTTTCTTCTAAGCAAGAGTAAAGGTTTCTCTAAATGTATTAATGAAAATATTAAAGTCTGATGCTGGAGCACATGCATGAGTGTTCAGAAGTAATTATGGGAATAATAGTATAATAGCATTAATAATAGAATAATGGTTTTGTTGTAAGCGAGAGTTGCCAATTCTCAAAAAACATCAATGAGGATATGATCCGTTGTCTTAAGTGAAAAATTGTCAGTTGTTATAGTATCTAATGTGAGTTTAATAGTTTCCAAATTGAATCAGTAGTGATTTAAATAACAATGTTGAGAAGAGTATGACTTTAAGTATACTGTCTCTGATTTCAGGCAGAATTATTATATCTTGATGCCATTCCTAATTGTGGCTGAAAAATAGTGTGGTACCATGACTGGATGATGATTGCCCATGTATTTTTTAATGTCTTTTAAATTAGGTAAAATTTGTATAATGTTTATATAACAATGCCTGGATGATGATTACTTCTGATTTGAATGCTTCAATACATGAAGTTGTCATTTTTATTATAAGCATGGTTTATTAAATGAAAAGCATATCACACCAGTGTAGGCATACAGTAACTATGCATAGTCCAGGGTGCACATTTTAATGGCAAGTTTACTTTTTATTCCACTGTGCGAGAGTATTTTGCAATGCCTTTTTTATACATCAGGCCCCAAGAGTTCTTTTATGTAAGTTTAAACTACCTGAATCTACTGGATAAAGATTAGACCCGACAAAATGATCAGATTAGTGAAAAAGGGCATCTCCAGCAAATAAAGTCACCTATTCCCCTTGATAACTCGAAATGTCACTGGATAAGTGATTTTAATTTCTGTTTAAAATGTGACCCTGGACCACAAAACCAGACTTAAGTCGCTGGGGTATATTTGTAGCAATAGCCAAAAATACATTGTATGGGTCAAAATGACAGATTTTTCTTTTATGCCAAAAATCATTAGGATATTAAGTAAAGATCATGTTCCATGAATATATTTTGTAAATTTCCTACCATAAATATATTAAAACTTAATTTTTGATTAGTAATATGCATTGATAAGAACTTCATTTGGACAATTTTAAATGTGATTTTCTCAATATTTAGATTTTTTGCACCCTCAGATTCCAGATTTTCAAATAGTTGTATCTCGGCCAAATATTGTCCTATCCTAACAAACCATACATCAATGGAAATTATGTATAAATCTCAATTTCGAAACATTGACCCTTATGACTGGTTTTGTGGTCCAGGGTCACAAATGACGTTTATAATTGAAGACTGGTGTTATCTACACTACAGTGACCTTTGTTATTATGCTGCACAAAATGAGACTTTACCATGGCTCAAAGGCACAGATCTATTGTTATGGCAGAAGTAGTGATTTGCATAATGGACACAGAGGTGTTTCAGACTGGATAAACAAGATCTCATTCATACAGAATGCAACCATGATCTCTGCCGTGATGGTATGGCACAGGTTGTGAGGTCTGAGGTGGAATTATGTAAGTAGGATTATGCACAGAGACAGTGTTCGAACTATACCGTGGACATTGGGGGAGCCCACTTGTTTTATAACAAGGGGTGGGGGGTGGGGTGTCTTCGTGCGCTTGCCTCAATGACTTACAAAGATACATAACAGCTACAAGTGTATGCACTACTTGCTTTATGTAAGCACTATATAGGATAAATCACTATACAGGATTTACCCTATTATACCTTATCGACAGAAATTGATAGGTGAAACAACAAACAGCCACCCACAAATAGTCTATAAACAAAGCATCAGGCTGTCTTTGAGTTCACATGAACAACGGTTAAAGTTACTCGTCGTCAGGCTACAGAAGAATACCATACTTCCTCCGTTCAATTAGGCCTAAGACATCGAAAACCTATAACAACCCAGCCACAACACATAATTGCGAATAACATGCCTTACCTTAAAACAGAATCGACCACAGAGTCTAACGTTTATATTTTTTTCTATGAATCTTTAAGTTAACATGTACTAAACATGAGTGGAATTTGCACCGCAGCGCCCCCACACCTTGATGCTCATGACAAGAATAGCATGTATAGTTATCTTTATTGTGATAACTAAGTGAATTAGGGTCTAAATCGCCGTCATGCATGAATGAATGATATTTTTGCAATTTTACACATAATAATCCACAATGATCACATTACTCAAAACTGAAAATGCACGTCAAAATAACACATTGTCAGTATTTTTTGAGACCCCCCAAAATTTCACAAATCACGTTTTCAGGGGAGCCCATGTCTTATTAAGGGGAGCCGAGCTCCCCCTAGCTCCGCCGTAGTTCGCACCCTGCACAGAGGGATGCTGTTGCTTGGAAACAAATGCTGCAAAGTATAGCTAAATGAACGGTGACATTACTCTCACTGACTACACTTGGTACAAGTGCAAATGCTCTTTGAAGCTAAGCAGTTCTCAATGTAAAGGCTCGTTCACCAAGAACGATATGACAGTAACTATTGGCATTCACACAAGTGGATGATAATGTTCAGTTTATTATAAGTGTGTGCTGCATTTTTCTCATATGCTGCTTTAAACACTTGAGCTCTTTAAAGCTTTGTCAATGTTTATATTGTTCATCAATTGGAAATATTTGTTCTGAAAGTGGTTCCAACAGTATCGGTCCTCTATGCGGTTATTGTTATTGCAGTGGTGTGGACATCCCTATTCTCATATTAGAAACTTTCTAGTTACAATTGTAGTTATCCTCCTTGGTGTGAATAGTAGTCTGAATAATAACAAGTCTGATGTTGTTTACAGACTAAAACTTTGGACAGCTGTATATAGTACAAGAAAGGTTGTGTCTTTGTTTATTCCATTTATTGCAGCCTAAAAGCACAAACAAATTCCTCACTTAATTTAAACCATTCACTTTTTGGTAGAAAGAGCACGAATGTGATGGAAAAATAGAAGAGAGTGAAAGTATTCACTCTAGACTTTAAAAAGCATATTTGGTTTAGTATATGAACATAGAATTATGATATAAAAGCTCAGAAGAATCATTGTGAGTTTTAGACCAATCACAGACTCCTTCAGTGTCAGAATGAAGTGGCTTTCTGAAGAAAAGGTTTAAACTTGCTATGAAAACAAACAGACTTTGAGAGAGAGAGAGAGAGAGAGAGAGAGAGAGAGAGTGAGTGAGTCACTTTGGGCTCTGACTCATACAATAAACTTTCTTTAGTCCTGGTCATCTAAAGGATGACATTCTTCCATCAAGGAATACAAAACTAACATTACTCTCTTGAGGGGAATTCACAGAGCAGAGATGTGCCACTTAAGCGCCAGTCTTGATGCAGACAGCTGGTAAAGAATGTGCTTTATAACTAACCATTCCAAGGACACAGCTGGGACAAATGAAAGAATGAATTCTTTCCAATGAATTAGCTCTATTTTGCATGCTGGATAAGTAAAGGATAAACAAGCACAGATTCATAGCAAAGCTCATAGCACTCCAACTGACTGATGCATACAAAAATACACAAAGCAGAATTTGAAAAGACTAAAATGAAATAAACATTGTTTTTCCTAATGATTCTGTTTGTCTATACCTCAACTAAAACAAAACTCAGAAAAAAAACACCTAAATAATTAGGCTATTAAAACATGGAGAAATATAAAATACTTGATAGCCTACTAACACCAAACTAAACGGTAAACCAATATAGCCTAATAGCCTATACAACGGGCTAACAAATATCTGTTGCCATTTAACGTAAGACCGTTTTTAAGAAGTCTGCAAAAGTGGCTTTTAAACACTTTAAATACGCGTTAAACAAATGAAGGAAAAAAAGTATTTTTTTGAAACAGTTGCCTGCAAAAACAAAACAAACTGCCTTTTAACGCTATCAAATGTTACAAATTATTCGCAGCAAGAGTATGACGAAAACGCGTCTCAAAACGAGCAGAAGAGAAAGAAACGTTATACTAGAGTAAACTCTTATTAAAGAAACTGGAGCAAACGCGCCATTGAGGATGCACTAGCCAACATGCACTCACCCATGTTGCGTTCTCTGTGTTCGGGGGGCGTTAGTGAAAGTTCGGCGGGTGTTTGGAGTGGAAAGAGTTTCGCTCAACTGAACAAAATGTGTCGCTCCAGCTCGGGACCATCGCTGCGGTGACGTAACTGTTTGGGGTCCCTAGACGGGGCCACTCTTTCCTCCATACGCGCAATGATGGCAGAGACCGGCGCTTATATAGTACCAAGTAGTCATTAGAAACATATAAGCGATAAACCAAGGATGATAAAACAGTGTCAAAACTCGCTCATGGTAATGGAAAATGTTGTGCTCTGTTTATTCATTACAAAAGAAAATGAACATTATATAGGTTCATTCACACCAATTTTTTGGTATTTCATGTTGTCGTAAACTTTGATACTGAACTTGTGGAGAGCCCAGAGAGTACAACTGAATATAAATTGCAGGATGCTAAGAGAAAACCACCATGGCAACCAGAAGGCAGGCTGGGAACTCTATTCAGTTTTGGCCATTTGGCATTATTCCAGCATGGCCTCACTAAGTGGGCAAACAGAGAAGCTGCAAATTTCTCAGATCCTGATGCCCGTGTAGAAAATGTCGACAATGTTGCAAGGCTACATTCACATATTTTAATGGCTTATCTGGGGTGTCAGTTTGCCATTGGCTAATTAAGAAAAAGACAATAAGAGACAGTTTCTAGGTGATAGATTGCACCATAGTTCTTAATGATTAGCATTACATAAAGTACATTTAATGCAAGTTCAACTCTGTACATTTTAATTCAAGGAATAGTTCACCCAAAAATGTACACAACCACAGGCCATCCAAGATATAACCGAGTTGGTTTCTTCATGGGAACAGATTTGGAGAAATTTAGCATTACATCACTTGCTCACCCATGGATCCTCTGCAGTGAACAGGAGCCCAAACAGCTGATAAAAACATCACAATAATCCACATGACTCCAGTCCATCAATTAATGGCTTGAAGTGAGTTTGTAATAATAATAAAAAATATCCATCATTAAGGCATTCAGACCTAAAATAGAGTCCTCTATCCATAATATTGTTTCTTCCAGTGAATTTTAATTTTGGGGTGAACTATTCTTTCAAATGTTTTAATAAATTTTTGTAAGTAACCACTTTTTGTTTGTTTGTAGACACAAAACTAGATACTCACCTTTCAAAATCTATTCACAAGCGGTCACAGAAGACACCAGTAAAACAGTGATCTTTCTAATTGTATCTCCAGAGGTGGATGTTAAAAACAAGAATATATGGGCAAATATCCATTTTTTTCTCATTGAAAAACTTCAATCAGTTAAGAGTATCATCTCTAAAGCATAATAAGCACTATACCAACTGCCACACCCACACACATTTCAATGCAATACATTTATTAATCAATCAAACCACATTAATTAAACAATGACTTCTTTTGCATTAAAAAAAGGAGAAATTTCAATGTAAAAACTGCACCAGAGAATAAGTCGGTCTCATGTGCTCATGTGAGATGCAAAACAGAAGAGACAGACAAAACACATTAACCAAAGACTGTGGGGGAGGCAATGACCTAGTTAGGGAGAAATGACTACATGAAAAGAACGACACCGAAATCGAAGCAGCTCTTCCATCATTTACATGATATGAGAAACTTTAAAAAGATAGAACTGTGTGGATGCCACTACATACAGATATCGCAAAAGAAAATGAGTGCAAGTTGGAAATTGCAGAACTCTAACTCAATTTCAACATTTTTACTGATCATACTGAACTGAACATTAAAAGTACTCTCTAAATGCTTTATCTGTCTATAAGGACATAAGTGTTTGTTCTACATATGCAAAAGGTCCTCACAGATGCTGATTTGATGCATCACTTCAGTACTGTCAGCACTATTGTGCCAGGCATACTAATGATGGGGTCTGATCGTCCTACAGATTTAGTGGTATAACAGGCCAGTACTTGGGCTGTTTTTTGTCACAGTTGCGGTCAAAGGTGAGCTGCATGGCTGCTTCCATCCCCTGAATCTTTGCTGCATCTTTACCATACAGCTTCTTCATCTCTGCGGTCCTCCTTTCTCCCGGACGCTCTGAAGGAGGCAGGCTGCTGCGCCAGGAAACTCTGTGCAAGTCTTGGTCAGCTAGAACATACGAGTCCTGCTGCTCTGCCTCCATCTGCTGTTGTTTCTCTACATAGCAGAGAAATGAGTAATGTCATGACTAGAAACGTCACTTAAGCCTTTAAGATCAAAATAAGTGCCTTTTTAAGTAATCTTTTTAAAGATAAAAACAAGATCAAGCTTGGTATTTTGGTATTTGAGCACCTTAATGAGAAAAACATAACATTTTCCTGACATTAGTTAATGCTACCACCATGACAACTCAAATAATACATTGTAACTCAAATATGCATAGGTCAAATAATACATTACACATTTTTCATGTCTCCTATAATAATGGATGACCACAGGGTTTTTCGCTTAAAGATGTAGATTTTATATAGGACATCAAGTGCAACCAAACAAGTCTAAACACTACCATAAACAATTTGGTTTCTAAATGTTTGTTTTTGTGCCAATAATTGTTGCTGGCACAAACTATGCTTATTTGTAAGCAAAACTAAATTTAACGTAGTTTAGATTGTATGTATGTTTATTTTCTACCTGTTGTTTATTATTTTCCAGAATGATGCCATGTCACATGTTGGAATCAGTCCATCTCAATTGGTCCAAACTGGCGTTAAAGTTGGTTGCTTGATCATTCATTCATTCATGTGGCCTCTTTCTCCCTTTCTTCATCTATACCTGTTGTTCTGTCTCTGTGACCATTCCTCCAGCTCTTGTCTGCATTCATAAGTTACCTCTATGTAATAAATAATTTTAAGTCTTAATAGGTCCCCATTTAAAGTTTGCCAAGGCTCCTAGTGGTCCCCAGCCCCTGCTTCAAAACCGGTGTTTGACAAGCATAGACTATTATGCTTATATCATCATAAATTTACCATGCACTTCCTCACCACTGAAAAATTCATTAAAAGAAGTTTCAAACCTGAAATGTTGCATGTGCACTATACTTAAGTGCAACCTAAAGAAAATTTAGGACTGAGATTCAAACTCTCTCAAACATATACTTTTAAATTTGCTCTAGAGCAGGGGTTCTCCACTCTACCCCTTGAGGTCCAAATTGGTTTTCCCAGTGTTAACAGAAACTTCAGTCTCCATAGCAGGGTTCTCAACTCTGGCTTTCCTGCAGAGTTTAGCTCCAACCCTGATCAAACAAGCTAATATGGGTCTTCAGGATAACTAGAAAGTTACTGGAATTTTATTGAGGTAGGAGCAGGTAGACTGAAGTTTCTGTTGACATTAGTAAAACCTAATTTTGCTGTGAGAGATGTAAAATTAAAAATAAATCATAAATCTTTCCACCCCATGGTCAAATTATAATTTGAATAATACTTTATATATAAAAAAACTCTTTATATTAACTGACTTTCTATTAATGCAGTACAGGTAATGACAACTGTCTGTGGTCTCTCAATGGTTTATATCATGCACAAATAAGCATTATTTGATTAATTAATCAGGTGTTTTTGATTATGTTTGGAGCTGAACTCTGCAGGAAAGTGGCTCTTGATTGCCAGATTTGAGAACCCCTGCTCTACATTAAGCTTAATTATTATTCAACCTCAGTAACTTTAGACATATTCACCATCAAATGTCTACACAGGCAGCAAAAAAATGTATATGCACTCTATGATCTTTTCACATATAACTTACTGTTTACCTATTTGGTCACAAGCTAGTGTTACATCTCTGAAACCTCTGCAATCACTTTAAAAATGGACTTTAAAAATTCTGGATAAGAAACCAAGCATGTCTCATCATTGCTCTATAATACAAAAACACAGATTACTCAGCTGGGAAAACATGGTAAAATGTTCAAATCTATGTCTTGTTTATAAAATTATTCATGGTTTATCATCCCCTCCTCTCCATCAGTTTGTCAACATCTGTACAGCTGAGCATAGCAGAACCAGAGGTGCAGCGAGGGGAGATTGTATCATTCCCTTTAGGAAAAGTGTATTTGGCCAAACCGCCTTTTCTGTTTGAGCTGCTACTGAGTGGAACCTCACCCCCATAAATATTAGAAATCTAAACATATATAGTACATTTAAGATCCAGTTAAAGAAATGGCTCATTGATAATCAGAGCTGTCAACATTAGCTTACTACTAGACCTGCTCTAGCTGCCCCGTTGGTTTTTTTGCTTTGTGTGCATGTATGTGTTCATGTATTTGTCTGATGTTTGTCTGATTGTTGGTCTGTTGCGTTTCTATTGTACATCATAGCTTAATAGTACTTTTTACTAAATGTATTGTAATTGTTTTATTAATATGTAATTTTACTCTCTTTTAGGGTGACTATTACCATCTGTCTAGGGACTGCAGGTGAAAAATAGCCTTCTGGCTAATTCTGGCATATCGACAGAAATGTTTATTAATATGCATTGTCCCTTTAATAAAAAATTATTTTTTAAGATAGCCTTGTCCTTGTCATCAGTGATCATATTAGAAAATATTCCTGTACCACTGAGAATTTGAGAATCACTGTTCTACACTGTTGTCAACCAAGCCAGTACTTTAAATATGAGATCTCATACTATCAGGTCAGTATTCAACAATGAATGAATAATCCCAAAATGATTGCAGTGAATTATTAGAGTGCACATCTCCTTTAAGCAGGCTTAGTCTGTAAAACAGATGGCCAGTATGAAGAGACTGCATGACTGCAGTGGGGACATTCTGGGATAATGAGTTTGGCACTGCTCCTTTCAAGCTCTCATTCAACATTTTCCCACATAAAAGAATTATCTAAGCAAATTGATGTCTGTGTCATCAGTATGCATTTTTCCTGATGTTTCTGTTTCCTGGTTCTCATTTCATATCTGTTTTTGTTTTAGGTTCTCTATTGTATAACATCTATTTTTTGTTTGCTTGCTTTGATTGGATTATGTATGGGTTTTTTTCTGCTGTCCTCTGTTTAGACTTACATTCTATTCATTTGTTGTTTCCCTTTTCCTTTGTAAAAGGACCATTAGGTCCTGAAAGGCGACATATAAACCTTTTTGAATTATTATCATGATAATAAGTAGCTCAAAAGAGAGGACCCACACAATCACCATGTTCCAGAATTAAACTAAGTTAGTCTTTAATACTATATAATGTAATCATGATTTCTGTTAAAATGTCTTTTCTATTTGATTGCCATGATTGTAAACTCATAAGAGCTGCCATTGAGTCAGAGCATATTATTACTTTATCCGGTCTTACTTCATATACCCACTCTAATGCCATAAGGATAGCTCATGAGAATCTCTCTCTCTCTCTCTCTGGTTTTATTAGCGGGTCGCAACCAACTTGTTCAGGTGCATACCGCCACCTACTGTTGCCATGAGAGTCAGTAGAAACAGGCTTTGTTCAAATACCCACGCTTGCGGTCTTTGCACTTGACCACTTGAACACTTATATGACGTATTTCCTGTATTTGGCCGAAGCGTTCAAGTGAGGATGAAGTGTGTGTCGAACTTTTCATTACCTGATGGGACACACTTATAGTGTTGTAAAAATGCAAGTGTTTACACAGCTTTATTTTAATTTTAATTTGACATACTTTGCATTTTAAAATCAACTTCTAAATGTCTGTTCAGTAGTCCCTAGAACATGACATAATTTTAATTTGTGGTGCTTCTAATTAAATGATAAAAAAGCAGTTACAAATGTTGTACAAAATAAATATCACCACAACTCATCTTTGCACCAATAAAAGTAAAAACACAGTTTTTCTACCAAATTATTTGTCATATCTAATTATTATATTAATATTTAACTTACATTGGAAAGGTTTCTCGCAAAAAGTCTCACGATTTATTTCCAGAACATGATGCATGATGGGATACACTTAGCCTTGAATAGCGCTCCGGAGCGGTATTCGAGATAGTGTGGATTTAGTATCCATTAAGGGCACTGCACTTTGAAGACATGGGACAGACTTGCACACTTACTTCCTGTCGCGCGCACGCGCTCTCAAGTGGCCAAGACCGCAAGTGTGGGTATTTGGACAAGGGGACAGAGTTGTTTTAAGGAGGAGATGGCAATCTGTCGTGCACATACTCGACCACGTGCTCCTTGTAAGCCAATCATTTAATGGCTCTGACGGTGTCGGAGTTTTACGACAGCTGGCGTAAACACTAGAAAACTATTCAGATTGCACAGGCATGTAATTCCTTTGATGTCTTTGTGAAATTTAGTTTATTCCCCATAGACAGTGTATTTATTTATTGTAGTCTTTGTTTACATTTACATTTAGTCATTTAGCTGACGCTTTTATCCCAAAATATTTTACGTGGTTATGTTGCTCATGCATTTATTGTTCAATAAAGATCTTTGCCAGATAGTGCCGTAAATGACTAGTCTAGCACTAGTCACCTGTTAGGATCTCGTCGTGTTAAGCATTGTTCAGCAAGATTGAAGTCTCCTCGTGTAAAGTGGTGGCTCTGGTAACATCTAATCATACGTCCAGTAGGTGTTGAAAGAAAAATAGACGTAATCTCGCAGCGCATTCGCATCCCGAATTGACCGTTCAAGACGGCGGAGTATCTTGCCTCCATTTTTAGTACAGAAAAAGACAAGTAAGCTATATTAATATATTTATTTTGAACGGTGCAATATTAACTGATTTGTAGGCTAACATACCTGTTTGTCTGCTGAGCTTTTACATCCGAACGCAAAACAATGTTGTTGTGTGAGATGTGAAACTTCCGCATTTCTCATTCTGCAGGTTACAACAGTGAAATCACACACTGCCGCCAATGTTATAAAACATTTGAAATATATCTAATGTACTGACAACATTAATTAAAACATTAATTAAAAAGAAGTATTGATTTCTCTAGTTTTTTCAGTAGTTGGGGTTAAAATACTGTGGCTTTGTCCGTTTAAAAAGTTAAAATTGACACTTTGCATGATCTTGTCACACTGTCAATGGCGATAACGTTATTTTGTCAGTCTTCATATCTTGGAACAGTCTCCGTCCTGTTTGTTATTTCTAGGATCAACTGCTCCTTTTATTTCAAAATGAGCAAGGCACCGAACCCCCAACTGCTCCCCGGGCGCCGCAGCATAAATGGCTGCCCACTGCTCCGGGTGTGTGTTCACGGTGTGTGTGTGTTCATTGCTGTGTGTGTGCACTTTGGATGGGTAAATGCAGAGCACTAATTCCGAGTATGGGTCACCATACTTGGCCACGTCACGTCACTTTCACAAAGTGACACATCTCTGACGCAATAAAGTCAGTATCCCAGTTTTTCAAGTCTCTGTTTATCTAATATATATGTGTATATATATATATATATATAATCAGCTGTATAAACTAACTTCACAACTTTCACTTGCACTGATATACAGTAGCATGATGTTTTCTTTTAATTTTCTTCTATCTTGGACAGCCCTTTTCTTCTTGAACCACATGTTTCAAGGCATGTGATTGGCTGTTTGTTACTGATGTCACATTTTCATGTGCACATGCTCCATGAACTCAGGATCAAAACCTGAGCTGACAGAGATCATGTTACCAACAAATCCTGAGTGTATATTTTTTGGTTTTCGTCAACTCAAAACTAATTCTGTAACCCAGAGTTTGTTCAACTACCATAATGGTACAAGCCCCAGATCTAAGAGTGTTGGGTAATCCATTGCTTTCTAAGATGCGCTTAAGAAAGTTAAATGGTCAGCTTTTTACGAGGTCGGATTTATTTTTTATTTTTTGGGGGGGAATAGGGGTCCCTCCGGGTTTCAGTCTTTTGGATGCACAAAGACAACTTCCTCAGCACCATTTTTTTGTGTAACCAATTGGGGATTATTTATATACATATTTTGATTTCTCCCTTTGCAGACCATCTTGATTTAAAACATCTACCGTAACCCCCAAAACAGTGCACAGACAGCCGACCCTTCTCGCTGTAAGTCCCGCTTTTCCTTGAGATAATGCTAGCTCGTGGGGTAAGCAAGAAATCCCATTTCTGTCCCAGATAATTGAGATAAAACTCAAAGTTGATGGAGAGGCAGCCTCAGCGCTGATACATTACACATCAAGTAATAAGTAACTGAAAACTTGCTCTTTCTAATAAACAGTAAAAGTGTTATGGATTTGTTTTTATAATGTGAGATTGTCCAGGCAATTGTTTGTTATCCCTTTTTCCAACTACATGATTCCTGAATCATTTTATACTTGCTTGTACATTCTCGAGCGATTTTATACCATTCTATCAAAGAAAAACAATTCTGGTCTGGAAAAACTGGTTCTGCAACATCCGTAAACATTTTCTGATCTGGAACCAGCGCCTCATTTATAAAGATGTGCATAGAATGATCCTAAATGTGAATGTACAGCAATTTCTGAAATGTACCTGCAAACAGTTTATACAATGTTTATAGCACAAAAATAATTCCTTAATGCATCCTACATTTATAAATCACACTTCATCTTGACATATCATGAAAATCTGACTTTTCCAGGTTTTAAGTGCTATAATCAGGTCCTTGGTGCATCTACCAACCAATGAAACGTGAAAAAGATTAACCCAGTAACTTTGTTTTGGGAAGCCTTTTTCTGCAAGCGTCTGAGAAAACTAGCGCATCTGATTTCGCTTCCTTTGGTGACGTGGCAAAGGGATCTCATTATAATAATACCGCCCCTTAATCTGTAAGTTTACACCCACAGCACCGTTATTGTGTTTTCGCAAGCGACACCAGTGTACCAGTTCTAATGCCATAGCGAAAGTTTGAGCAAAACATGCTAACTCTTCTGTCTTTGGCTGCACAGACGAGCACAGAACACTGTTTAGAGTCCCAGCCTCAGAGGAGACAACAGAGCAGTGGAATTATTGATTTATTTACTGTATATTGCTGCTGCCACACAGATCTAAAATAAACATGCGATTTATTTCCCAGCTGTTTACCTTCACAGACATAACCGACTGTTTTTGTAACTCGTGTGTGTTTTTAAACGTAAACTTGTGTGTGAATGAGAACTTAGTTTAGTACTCACATGCTGTGACAGCCGCTTTCTGTCCGTGTGCTTCGGATGTGTGCACTCATAAAACCTTATATAAGAGGTTTAAACTCATATGGTTTAAAACGCATGATTTCAGTGCGATAAACATGATAATCAGAACCAAAACAGATGTTTTTAGCAGGTACTAGCTGTAATAGCGCAGCTCTATTCTGGAAAAGAGGGTGGGGAGCAGCAGCTCATTTGCATTTAAAGAGACAGGCCCGAAAAACAGCGGGGTTTTTGCTTCCACTCAAAATAGGCATTTTCAAAATGTTATAATGAAGGATCTGTGGAGTATTTTGAGCTGAAACTTCACAGACAAATTCTGGGGACACCAGAGACTTATATTACATATTGTAAAAAGGAGCATAACATGTCTCCTTTAAAATTAATTAAATTCTTTATGGTTTAGAAGTAGGATCAAATGCGATCGTACCTGTGTTTTATAAATGAGGCCTCAAGAACCAACTGCATCAGAATGTTTTGTAGTTAGGTAAAATTTCCTGAACAAGTTTGGCTAGCTACTTCATCGATGCTTGCAGTAAGGAGCAGTTTCTAATTTCTTGCAATACATAATCTTAAAAATGACTTATAGGAGAAGCATTCAGCATTGATCTGCTCTGCTTGCTATATATTCTTCTACTGAGATTCAAGGAAATTGGAGAGCTTGCAAAAGAAAGTAAAGAAATGCTGAATGCTGGCTTCATCTCCAGCCACTTAACCCCTTTACTTCACCATACAGTTTGTGAAAGCTCCTAGATTGCATGAAAACCGGCACCATATTGATGGAAAAGAGGTGATGGGTTTGTGTGGATTCTTGCCTAGAAAAGATACTTTTATTGTTTAATTTTAAGGTAAGTATGAGTGCAGACTCCAGACACCTTTATTTCCATCCAGTAAAGGACTCCGTACTTTGACGAAAGCAGACATCTTGCTTTTTAACATTTTTAAAAAATATGTAATGATCTGCATAAGCGTAATTACAGCCCTTGTTTCAAGAATATATGTTAACTAAGCTGTACATATTTACATAATTGTAAACAGAAGATACTTCTCTGCTTCATCAAAGCCCTAAGACCTTTACGTACTAGTTCTCGTGTCATCTTGGATGGATCTCTGACCTCTCCTGCTGACCCCACTCTCCCCAATTCACTTGTTTTCATGAATTGCCTAATTTGTAATGTTGATATCTCATGTGGTCTGTAGACCTGGATGCTAAACAGTCTTAGAGTTTCTTTTACAAAGATGCACATTTTGTATTTCAGACCATTGTCCTCATGAACATATACCGTAACACTCAAAACTATGCCCAGTCTGCTGATGGTTTACACTGTAAGTTGCCCCCCACTTGCTTGCAGGAGTCTGTGGCATTAAACGTTTCTTTACGACTGACACATATCAAGAGCATCCATAACAATGTTAACGGATTAGATCCCATAGTTTGTTTTTTAAATACAACTTTTCACAAACACTGCAGTGATTGAACCATGGCCTTATGTTTATAGGTATAATGAAGGTCTATTTAATTCAGTATTTAGATTTTGCAGACACTTTATCCCCAAGTATGCATCACTCCTAAAAATATTTGTTAGGTAATTTTATGGGTCATGTATAACAATGAGACCTATAATGACTTGTAATGTTGTTTGCTCAGGCCAACAGATTTGTCTTTGACCCATATCATGATTAGTTACAATCAAATCAATACAAAGGCTTACTGTGTGTCTGCCAGATTGGCCTGAAATAATTTCCAATATATCAAAATATTGTACTCTAATACACCTTTCTGTGATCTAATTATATTTTTAAAGTTGTTGCTAGGTGCTGTTAGTGATGTGGAAATGCAGGAACATTATGACGAGTTTTCATCAAGGATGAGTTTTGTTTTGTTAGTTTTTTTTCCTGCTTCATGAGACCTGTGGACCTGGTTCAGAAATGACTTAGCATCCCTAGGGTCAGAGTTTCTGTGTCTTTCTGTACTCTTTACCATGCTAAATGGCTCAAATGTGCACATCTAACCTCTACTTAAAGTGACGTTCCTAGAAGAACAAAGCTAATATTTACATATAGATGAAACCATTAAAAGCCGTGCTGGTTGGGTGAGGGAGAAATCCTGGCAACCCAAGGTTTTTAGTTGTGGAGGCCTGAATGGTGCATAGACATTTTACAGTAGCTCTTATTTCATTTTTTTTTTTTCAAAAAGTTTTCACATAAAACATTTCTTTAGTTGTCTCACCTTTCTTATTTTGTGATTATATTACATCGCATAATGCTTAATGAGAATCAGTAGTTAAATGAATGTGATGGTTCACCCAAAAATAAGGGGAAAAAAGAGTGAAATGTAATGTAAGAGTAAAACATAAAAAAATAATTCTTTCATAATTTACTCACTCACATGTTGTTCCAAACCTGTATTACTTTTTTATTTCTTTCCTTTAACACAGAAGATACTTTGAATGTTATGGTCCAAACAACGTTGGACCACATTGGCTTTCACTGTATGGACAAAAAAAAGTCATACAGGTTTGAAGCAACATGAGCGTCCGTAAATGATGCCACAATATATATATATATATATATATATATATATATATATTTATTTATTTATTTTTTGGGCACTATTCCTTTGAAGTAGTTCCTTCTACATTTTGCAATGCTGATTTATTATGTTTTCAACAGGAAGTCTTCACAGAAATGGAGAAGCATGGAGAGGTTGAGGAGATGAATGGTGATCATTTGGTCGGAAATGTTTATGTGAAGGTACTGTAAAATTTGAGTGTTTTTTTTGTGCTTTTGCTTGATTGAACAGACAGGTTTATGAAATTAACCGTATTTCAAACAATGTAGCTATGACAGCCTGCATTAGAGAATTATGCTTGGAAATGTGTAACCGTTTACTTTGTTTTATTGTCTGAACAGTTTCGGAGGGAAGAGGATGCTGAGAAAGCTGTATTGGACTTATATAATCGCTGGTTTAATGGCCAACCAATACATTCAGAGCTCTCACCATTTACAGACTTCAGAGAAGCCTGCTGTAGGCAGTATGAAATGGGGTCAGTGTCTCACACTTCATTCATTGTTATTTCATTGAGAAACAATGGCATTTTAAATATATAATATGTCACTTTTTAAGTAAATGACTGATTGGAAACTGTTCAAGACATTGTTTGTGTCTAAAGTTTTCATATACAAAACATTGTATTGTTGCCACACTATTTGTTTTTTAAACGAGAGTGGGGTTATATTAATATAGTTTATATTATAGTAATATACAGTATCTCACAGAAGTGAGTACATCCCTCACATTTTTGTAAATATTTTATTATATCTTTTCATGTGACATCACTGAAGAAATGACACTTTGCTACAATGTAAAGTAGTGAGTGTACATCTTGTATAACAGTGTAAATTTGCTGTCCCCTCAAAATAACTCAACACACAGCCATTAATGTCTAAACTGCTGGCCACAAAAGTGAGTACACCCCTAAGTGAAAATGTCCAAATTGGGCCCAAAGTGTCAATATTTTGTGTGGCCACCATTATTTTCCAGCACTGCCTTAACCCTCTTGGGCATGGAGTTCACCAGAGCTTCACAGGTTGCCACTGGAGTCCTCTTCCACTCCTCCATGACGACATCACGGAGCTGGTGGATGTTAGAGACCTTGAGATGCTCAATAGGGTTTAGGTCTGGAGACATG